>NC_052165.1:91140005-91293366 GCF_902713615.1 Scyliorhinus canicula | reverse complement strand
CTCTCTCTCTCTCTCCCCTCTCTCTCTCTCTCTCCCACTCTCTCTCTCCCCTCACACCTCACTCTCTCTGTCTCTCTCTCCCACTCTCTCTCTCTCACTCCCACTCTCTCTCCCACTCTCTCTCTCACTGTCTCACTCTCCCACTCTCTCTCCCACTCTCTGTCTCTCTCTCCCACTCACACTCTCCCACTCTCTCTCTCCCACTCTCTGTCTCTCTCTCACACACTCTCTCTCTCCCACTCTCTCTCCCAATCTCTCTGTCTCTCTCTCCCACTCTCTGTCCCAATCTCTCTGTCTCTTTCTCCCACTCTCTCTGTCTCTCTCTCACACTCTCTCTCTCTCTCCCCACTCTCTCTCTCCCACTCTCTCTGTCTCTGTCTGTCTCTCGCTCCCACTCTCTCTCTCTCTCCCACTATCTCTCTCTCTCTCTCCCACTGTCTCTGTCTCTCTCTCCCACTCTCTCTGTCCCTCTCTCCCTCTCTCACTCTCTCTGTCTCTCTCTCACACTCTCTCTCTCCCACTCTCTCTGTCCCTCTCTCCCTCTCTCACTCTCCTTGTCTCTCTCTCACACTATCTCTGTCTCTCTCCCACTCTCTCTCTCTCCCACTCTCTCTGTCTCTCTCTCCCACTCTCTCTGTCTCTCTCTCATACTCTCTCTGTGCCGCTCTCCCACTCTCTCTGTCCCTCTCTCCCACTCTCTCTCTCTCCCACTCCCTCTACCTCTCTCTCTCCCACTCTCTCTCTCTCACATTCTCTCTGTCTCTCTCCCACTCTCTCTCTCTCTCCCACTCTCTCTCTCCCACTCTTTCTCTCTCCCACTCTCTCTCTCTCTCTCTCCTACTCTCTCTCTCTCTCTCTTCCACTCTCTCTCTCTCCCACTCTCTCTCTCTCCCACTCTCTCTCTCTCTCCCACTCTCTCTCTCGCCCACTCTCTCTCTCCCACTCTCTGTCTCTCTCTCCCACTCTCTCTGTCACTCTCTCCCACTCTCTCCCTCTCTCTCTCTCTCACTCTCTCTCCCACTCTCTCTGTCTCTCTCTCCCACTCTCTCTCCCACTCTCTCTGTCTCTCTCTCCCACTCTCTCTGTCTCTCTCTCTCCCACTCTCTCTCTCTCCCACTCTGTCTCACTCCCACTCTCTCTCTCCCACTCTCTGTCTCTCTCTCCCACTCTCTCTGTCTCTCTCTCCCACTCTCTCCCTCTCTCTCTCCCACTCTCTCTCTCTCTCTCTCCCTCTCTCTCTCCCTCTCTCTCTCCCTCTCTGTCTCACTCCCACTCTCTGTCCCACTCACACTCTCCCACTCTCTCTGTCTCTCTCTCCCACTCTCTCCCTCTCTCTCTCCCTCTCTCTCCCACTCTGTCTCACTCCCACTCTCTCTCCCACTCACACTCTCCCACTCTCTGTCTCTCTCTCCCACTCTCTCCCACTCTCTCTCTCTCTGCCACTCTCTCCCCCACTCTCTCCATCTGTGTCTCCCACACTTGCTCTCTATCCCCTTCTCTCTCTCTATATAACTGTAGAAACTCAGTTCCCCACCACCCCAGGCCTCTCTGTCTCGACGTGCCTGAACCGGGCCCCTTGCCCAGAGAGAAGGCGAAGGAATGAAACCAAACTGGTTCGAGTCCTGTCAACACTTGCAATCTGTCTCCTCGATTGGTGACAAACTCCTCCTCAAAGTTAAACCCAATTCACAGCTCAAAGATTAAACTGACTGAGATTCAGCAAGGTAAGCTCTCTGTCTGTCCCTCTGTCTGTTTGTCACTGTGTCTGTCTCTCTGTCTGTCTGTCCATCTGTCTGTCTCTGTGTCTGTCTGTCTGTCTCAGTGTCTGTCTGTCCGTCTGTCTGTCTCAGTGTCTGTCTGTCCGTCTGTCTGTCTCAGTGTCTGTCTGTCTGTCTGTCTCTGTGTCTGTCTGTCTGTCTGTCTGTCTCTGTGTCTGTCTGTCTGTCTCTGTGTCTGTCTGTCTGTCTGCCTCTCTCTCTCCGTCTGTCTGTCTCTCTGTCTGTCTCTGTGTCTGTCTGTCTCTGTGTCTGTCTGTCTGTCTCTGTGTCTGTCTGTCTGTCTGTCTGTCTGTCCCTCTGTCTGTCTGTCTGTCTGTCTCTGTCTGTCTGTCTCCCTGTCTGCCTCTCTTGTTACAACATCCTGGGCCAACGCGCGGTCAATTCCAGTCCCACAGACCCCGGAGTCCCAACCTCAGTGAATTAACTGATAATTTGTGTAATTGCCTGAGATCCTTTACCCTCGACTCCTCCAATGACTTACAGGCGTCAAGGTAGTGGGTGCCTGGAACTCGCTGCCGGAGGAGGTGGTGGAAGCAGGGACGATAGTGACATTTAAGGGGCATCTTGACAAATACATGAATAGGATGGGAACAGAGGGATACGGACCCCGGAAGTGTAGAAGATTTTAGTTTAGACGGGCAGCATGGTCGGCATGGGTTTGGAGGGCCGAAGGGCCTGTTCCTGTGCTGTACTTTTCTTTGTTCTTTGTTCTTTGTTCTTTGTTTGTACCCAAGACATTCAAAAAACTGTTTACTCATAACAAGGAATATATAATGGGAAGATGGGAACTATGCTCCACTTGCTATCTATTCCCTAACCCCCCCTGTTGCTCTCTTTATTTGATTCTAAATATGGTGGTCAGATACCGCCACAAGGTTCTAACCCGAAAACTGATCAAAGAGCCAATACACCAGTTAGTTAGTTCAAAGTCAATACTATTTATTTACACACACAGTAATATCTACTCATGCTTTGAAATACTACAGACTAAACTATCTCTAACGCTAAGGCCTATACTTAACTTCGGGCGCCCACTCAGTCAGAGGAACAATGGCCATTGTTCGGATCTGAGGCTGTTGGGTTCGAGGAGGTGACAGGGGAACAGCTAAGATCGTCCGTCTGATGGCGAGCGTTGACCTTGGACTTACTGCTTCTGGTGTCGCTGGTGGGCGGGTCTCTCCGCTTCGAGAGCCGAGTCCAAGTGAGCGATTCTCTCGCGGCGGCTTCTTCTTATACCCGGAGGGGCTTCGCGCACTTTTGGGCGGGCCTTGAACTAGGCCCCAATTAATTGGGCCGTATCCTGATCACTCGTATTGACCTTGACCAATAAAGGGGTGGGTGCCCTGATGGCTGGGCGTGTCCTAGGTGGCCGTTGGCCTGGCTTTGTTTACGCTTTTGGTTTGGGGAACTGGCTCCGGGGTGTCTGGAGCTAGATCGGTTGCTTGAGTGTCTTTCCTTTGTTCTCGGAGATGGGCCATCAATATGTCAATGGACCTACAGTTTCAGTCTCACCTGGGAGCTGCGGTCCCAATACACGTACAGGCTCTGTGCCTGCCTACTTTCTGAGCATTGCCCATAGTTCCCTGCAATCTTTGCAAACATCCATTTTGTATTCTGAAAGTGAAAGGGGCAGCACGGTAGCATTGCGGATAGCATAAATGTTTCACAGCTCCAGGGTCCCAGGTTCGGTTCCCGGCTGGGTCACTGTCTGTGTGGAGTCTGCACGTTCTCCCCATGTGTGCGTGGGTTTCCTCCGGGTGCTCCAGTTTCCTCCCACAGTCCAAAGATGTGCAGGTTAGGTGGATTGGCCATGATAAATTGCCCTTAGTATCCAAAATTGCCCTTAGTGACCGAAATTGCCCTTAGTGATGGGTGGGGTTACTGGGTTATGGTGATAGGGTGGGAGTGTGGTGCTTGGGCAGGGTGCTCTTTCCAAGAGCTGGTGCAGACTCGATGGGCCGAATGGCCTCCTTCTGCACTGTAAATTCTATGAAATCTATGAATCTCAGATGGCTACACTCCCTCCTTGTGATCCTCAACGTGTAGCGTGATGGATCACATCACCGCGTTGTTTTCGTTGTCCTCCCAAGTCGGACACCCGTAAGCCCTGACAGGCCCTACACTACTCTGTCCTATGAATTGAAACTTTTACCTAAATTACTTCAAGTACATACATCATTATAATCGTCTACGGGGCGCTTTGACATTAAGGCATGCATTACAAAATTTAAAAAACTGGAACCTCTAACTACCCTTAACTAAACTATCCTCAATCAATCAAAATAATTTACATCATTTTAAACTGTACAACAGCAGCAACACAGGTCTCTCTGGCTTGGCAGTCAAGCACAGACTTTTACATTTCTTTATTGGAACGAAACAAACACATAAAAAAAGTGGATGTACTTTAATTCACTTAAAGGCGTTGGGGGGGGGGGGGGGGGGGGGTTTTGTTGAAGTCCGAAAATAGGGGATCTGAATGTGTATCTCGGAGTGCGGGAGGCTTTCCTCCGCCATTTCCTGAGTCTTAGGGTCTGAACGACACTGCAGAGTATCGCGAGTACTAACAGTGATTCCACGACGTAGGATAGGGAATGCCACACGTTATGAACTTGTCACACCAGGTCGGTGTATCAGTAACTATCTCGGGGTACAGTGTATGGCAGGGATGGGAAACATTCATGGCCTGTCTGGTAGGGGTCGGGGGGTGGGGTGGGGGGGGGGGGGGGGTAGCGTCCGTACGCAAATGGAGGGATCTCGCTAAAATCCAACTGGAGAGCATGATGGTCATCTTCATCTTTCCTTCTTTCTTTCTCCTTTTCTTCATCTTGAGGCTTCTGTGGTTCCGGAGTTCTATGGACACAAGCATAATTTCTGTTACTATCTTGTTTACAATCTCGTATGTCTGTCTGTCTGTCCTTTATTGCCAATTACCCGTTATAATTTGTCACCATCTGTGACTCCCTCATTTTTTTTTCAAACCAAATATTTGGGACGAGACATCCGAGAAACAACTGACACAGCGCGAGCCGTCTGGCAGCCTGTGCCATCTACCATCTCAGTGTTCCAGGATGTAAATAGCATCGGGAAGCAACCTAAGGGTCGCCAGAAACAAACGAAAGAGTTTTGAACTAAAAGCGCCAAAATGGGGTGCGTATGGGCTGCGGCGGGTAAGAATGGGTGGAATCCCCGGGTAGGACGGTGACCAGTGCCGTATGTGCACTACCCGAGCGTAGCTGACCAGGGGGTCCTCAGGCAGGGCGGGGGCCAGTGCCATTACTCCCTTGCCTGAGTGACCGGACAAGAACGGGTAAGAGTGTGGTCGTGGAGGGGGGTTGCATTTGTTGCTGACTTCTACCTTCAAAGCAGAAGAGCAGTTATGAATGGTTGTTCGCTCACAAACTTGTTCCATTAACTGCCAGTGGGCGTTAAAAGAATGATGGCGTGGGGCCATGAAAACTTTAAGTGGACTAACAACATTTGACACTCACAATAACAAACAAACAAACAGTACAAACATGGTGCAGGTTCCATCAGAAAGGACACCGTAAATCTCCATCGGTTCCTTTGTGCCATCATCTGGGCATCTAATTGCTCAATAGCGAACAGAGTCGCAAAGGGATTCGTTCGGTGGGAGTCAGACTCTACGTCATCATCTCCCGGCTGCCATACTCGCGATTGGAGTAGGCGCACTGAAGATGCTTCGGGCGAATTGTGTAGCCATCTAAGATGGACACTGGGCTACAAAATGGAGAACTGCTAAGGCTGCAGGGAAAAAACAGTCTTAGCAAGGACAAGCAGTTTGCAGGAGACTAATTAGCATTCTGCACGTACAGAAACCAGTTTGTGGCCAGGTGCAGAGTTTCAGCCAAAGGTGTAAATGGCAACAGATCTACATAGTAATGAGGTGATCCATATCCAGACCCCGCACAATAGAAACATTTAAGTATCAATGGATACTTTTGAGTAGACACCCAGACAGAATGGCACCATAGTATCCATCACAAAGAACCATAGAGACCGCCCCACCCATCGAGGAACGACCCTCAGATTGGGGGGTTTAGAAGATATCGATTGGGAAAGGCCCAATCGATACATGGCAGGTAAAAGGCCCGCCCCAAGGGGGCACGGACTTCGGGGACCTATAAAAGTAGACCCCGCACATGGTTCGGTCTGCTTTGGCTCCGGCTCCGACTGCTGCTTTGCTCCGGCTCCGCTTTGCTGCTACATCGCATCCTGACTCCAGTTCCATCACCAGCCGTTGAGCCATCAGCCATCGAACTGTAAGTGACAATACAACGATCGCTACGTGATCCAGACCTTGCTAGATCCTGACAACTTTAAGTACCTGAGAGTTGCAGACCAAGAACGGGACGAAGGCCTTGTCCCCTGACCTTGCCTGTTCCTGTCTAGATAAGTCTTTCAGTTGTTTAGTATTAGAAGTAAGTTAGTCTCTTTAGCGTATGCCTGTGTATTTATTATATTTGTCATAATAAATATCAATCGTTTGGACTTACTAATCGGTGTACAGATTTATTACTTTGAACCTGACCTTGATATACTTGTGAGGTGTCTAAATAAGGCACCTGGCGACTCCTGAGCATAATTACATACACAGAGCCATAGTAGTGTTAAGCACACGGCCTTTAAACGGAGGCGTGTTAATACACTCCAGTAAAACGAGCAACAATTGGGGTCCATCTCATCATTCCGGATGAGCCTGAATGAATTGTCTCGGTGCCAGTATTTTGTATCGAGGTTGGAGCTGCTAGGGGTTAATCCGTAATCGTCAGGCGGTGGGTCTGGATCAGGGGCTTTAATGTACGTTATCTCAAAGGGGTCGCTGGAATCATGTTCGGAGTCGCTGGGAGTGGGGCCTGGTGCAGGGGGTGTAATCGCAGAGTGGTGTGCTGCGGCTGTCGCTATCGCCGTCGCCGTCGGTTGAAGGAAGGGAGAGGCCGAGTCGTGCCTCTGGGGGGTAGAGTTGAAGTCGTGTCTGAGGACGGGTTGGACAGGTTGGGGGGAGGGTAGGAAAAGGCCGTTTGTGGGCGGGGCGTGTTCGTCTGCTGCTGCGAGTGTGATGCGGTGTGAATGGCTGTTCTGCGAGCCATAAGCCTTAAGCTGGTTTGTGTGAAACCACGCCGACTTGCCATTCGGATAGGTGATCTTATACGCAGAGGGGCTGACTTCATCTGAGATGGAGTAGGGTCCGGCAAATTTGGGGGAAAGGAATGAACTGGGGTTGTATAGGGATAGCATCACTTGCTGCCCTACTACAAAATCCGTGGCGTGTACCGTCTTATCAAAGCAAACTTTGCTTTGCTTCTTGCGGGTCCCAAGTCTGACAGCTGCAGCGAGCTGGGCTGCCTTCACATTCTGGATAATCTGTCGTACAGCTTTCTCATGGATGAGGGCGGTGACTGCCGGGCTGGCCAAATCCAGTCCTAATAAATACTCTGACCCTTTCATGGGGCGTCCGGTCATGAGGGTGTGGGGGGTGTATCCTGTGGACGTGGATACCATGTTTCGTATAACATTAGTGCAAAGGGGAGAACTGAGTCCCAGGTGCTGTTGTGTTGTTGCACCATTTATCTGAGGGTCGCTTTCAAAGTCCTATCCATCCTTTCGACAATGCCGCTTGACTGGGGGTGGTATGCGATATGGAACTTTTGCTTCATTCCGCAAATTGTGAGGATGTTTTTCATCGTTCGTCCTGTAAAATGGGAGCCTTGATCGGGCTCTGTACTGCGTGGGAGTCCCCATCTTGTAAAGATGTGCTGAGCGAGGATTTTAGCTGTCGTTTTTGCCGTGTTTGTTCTGGATGGAAAAGCTTCCACCCATTTTGTGAAGGTGTCGATGACCACCAGCTCATACTTGAAACCATTCCTGCAGGGGGGGGGGGGTCCTGTATAATCGATCTGTAAATTCGTCCAGGGGCCATTAACAGGGCGGGTGTGACCTTTTCTTGCATATCTGTCCGGATTGTGCTGGGCACAGATCAAGCAAGTCTCGATGTAGTGAGTCACATCAGTCTTTAAATCAGGCCACCAGCAGAGAGGTGGGAGGTGGGCTAGGGTGGGTTCAATGCCCCGGTGGGTTGTCATGGAACTGACAATTAATCTGATTCCAGTCCTGGCTGGGGACTACATAAATTCCATCCTTTAAAATCACACCATCATGTGTGGTTAACGAGTGTTTAAACCCATCATAAGGGGCTGGGAAGTTGCCTTTTAAAACTTCCCTGAGCTTCTCATCGTCCTTTTGGGCCTTCGCTCGACCTTGAGTGTTGGTCTGTGAGACCTGAACCACGTGTACTGGGGCGCTCCTGAGGGGGGGGGGGAGGAGGGTGTTCCAAAAGTGACCGTATCTGGAACCTGCCTTTGCTCGGGCGTCTGCCTTAACCTTACCGGGGTGGGGGGGGTGGGGGGGGGGGGGGGGAACGATGATGGCTGCAAACTTTAATAATGCCACATTTCCCGTCTTTAGCTGTCTCCAGGATATGCCGGAGTAATGGGGCTGATGGTCGGGGTTTTCCGTCTGCGGAAACGAATCCTCTCGATTCCCACAGGGGTAGGAATTTCGGTTAAACTATTACAGACATATAAACTGTCAGAATACATGTCGGCTGGGGTCGGAAATGATTCGGGTTGATCTACAATATGGCTGCCAGTTCTGCTGCCTGCGAGCCCAAATGTCCTGGCAATTTTAACGAAATCTCTTCTCGGGCGCGTCCCTGCGCGTCCTCTACATAAATACCGCAACCGGTAAACCTTTTGCCGTATAAAACTGTGGAGCAGTTTTGTGGTGTACATGTGTCTGTGGGATCGGTCTCTGGGGTGAAGTACCTGGTTTTGGGGGAGATGACTTAGGTATAAAGGGTCCTGTATTGTGCTTAGTGGAGATGATTTCGCATTCGGGTGGGGTACCTGCATATTGTAAATTGTCGGCTCGGAAAGAGTGGGTCTTTGTCCTGTTAACTGTTGTGTCCCGTCCCTGTAAGAGAAGGGTCCAACGGGCTGCACGGATTTGGCTGACTCTGCCATCCTTGACTCTACCATCAAGTAGAAGTTGTGTTGGGGTGTGTTCAGTTAGAATGGTGATGGGGTTGAGTCCTGTAATGTAGGCGAAGTATTGTACTGCCCAAAAAACTGCGAGCAGGTGCCTCTTGCAGGCAGAAAATCCTTGCTCGACAGGATCTAATACACGTGAGGCGTATGCCACGGGGCCTCAACGATCATGTCGTTATTGGAGGAGCACGGCCGAAAGGGTTCAGTCGGTGTTTGCAACCTCAATTGCGTATGGGGAGAGTGGATCTGGGACCTCTAATGCGGGGGCTGTGCTGAGGGCTCTTTTTAAAGCATCCACGGAATCTGTGCGCTGTGGAAGCCATTCCCAAGGTGCTTGTTTATTGAGAAGGTTGGACAGGGGCGCTGCCTTTGTGGCAAAACCGTCGATGTAGTTTCTACAGTAGCCAACCAGTCCTAGAAATGACCGGAGGGCTGTGACACTGTGGGCAGGGGTAATTTGACAATTGAGTCGATTCTTTTCTGCTCAAACTCGCGTGTGCCATGCGTGATTACTGTACCCAAGTAAATCACCTTTTCCTGTAAAATCTGGGCCTTCTTGGGGTTTACTTTACAGCCAATTTGTTGTAGGAGTCTAAAAAGTTTGGCGAGAAGCGAAATGTGCTCTTTCTTTGAGCCTGTCTGTAGTAGCAGTTCATCTACATATTGGACCAGACAATTGGGTCGGGAAAATTGTGCTAAACCATTTGCCAGCTGTCGATGGAAAATGCAGGGGGAGTTGTAGACGCCTTGTGGAAGGCACATCCATGTATATTGGTCCCTGGACTGTGAATACATATTTATATTGGCACACTTTATCCAATGGAATGGACCAAAAGCCGTTGCTAATGTCCAAAACCGAAATTCTTTTTGACTGTAGTCCCTGTTTGAGCATGGTCTCAGGACTCGTGGCTATGGTGGGGGATGCTGCTGTGGTTACTTTGTTTAGTGCCCGATGATCGATGGTCAGTCACCATGATCCACCAAGGAGTATGCCTTGATCAAGCAAACTCAGTATAACTTTTGTGATTTCTCCCTCTGCTTGTTGGGGAAAACCGTACTGCTTCTGGGGTCTGGGGTCGGGTCCTGTAATATTCACCAAGCCAGCGATCTTGCCACATTCGTGTTTGCAAATGCTGCTTTGTGTCGCTGCAGGACTTCCCTAACTTGTTTGTCCTGACTAATGGATCGAGGGTCGAACCAGAAGTCTCCGACTGCGCTGATCCTATTTTCATAATCTCCAACTGTGAGCGTGGCGGGGGCTCATGCTGCCTTTGCCATTCTCCACACACATTTATTCACTGGCTCGAATGATAGATTGTGGGAGCTCATAAAATCAATGCCTAAAATGTGCTCGGCTGTCTGGGGTAGGTCGACCAGAACTATGGGCTGTTTAGTTTTAATGTTCCCTATCTGTATCGCTACAGGGGCTGTGATGTGTCCCTGCTGTAAATGCCCTGTAAAACCACTGAGAGTAATGGTGTCTGTGGTGGGCCATGTGTCTCGCTGAAACATTGTGGAGGAATTGAGCATCGTGCGGGACCCTCCTGTGTCCCACAGAAATTCCACGGTCCCCGGACTGTGCCTGCCACTACCGGTCTCCCGCACTTGTCCCAAAGGGTGTCGCAGACCCAAGTTGGGGAGTCCGAACATCGTCAGTCAGTGCCATTCATATCTGGGGTATCAGAACGGGCGCTAACACTGTGAATTGGCTTTGCCCTGTTCTTATTCAGGGTGCCTGTGTGCTGGTTTCTCTGCTGCTTCTGGGGTGCATTGCACTCTCGTGCGAAGTGTCCTAATTGTCCACAATTATAACACTCCTGGGATTTGGTTTGCTGTGGGCCGTTCCTGCCCTCATTTACCCATGCGGGGTTCTGGTGCGTCCTAACTGGATGCACGTCTGCCTGCTCTTCCTCTGCTGTACCATACGCTGATTTACCTTGGATGGACTGCTCCCAAGTGCGGGACAATCTTTTCAAAACCCATTTCTCCCTGTGGGCCTCGTCTGAGGGATCGTAATTCGTGCAAGCTCTCTGTCCTACCTCTGTCGCATGAGAGATTCGGACGCGAGTCCATTTGGCCATGTTATCTGGGGACAAATGGGGCCCGGGCGAACTCTCCGAACACCGCAGTAAAATGAATCCACAAGCGTCCAGCAAACCCCGTGGGGTGCTCTGTCTTCTTTTCCCTTCACTTGTTTCGGCCTTCTACGGGGTCTCCTTTGTTATAGCCGATCGCGTCCAGGATCGCTGTGTGCATTTCTTGGAGTGTGCCTCCTCCTACATTCTGTGGGTCAGGAAGGGCTGCCACGGCTGAAGGGTCGAGCCTCAAACTGTGAGCTTCACTTCCTCTCTTTCATCCAGGCCGTACATGGTCGCCTGCTGTTTTACTCTAGGAAAGAACTGGTGGGGGTCCGATGTGGGTAGGAACGGTGTAATCTTCTCACACACATCCCTTAATTGAGTGACGGTTAATGGGGTCGTGTGCAGGAAATCTGAATCTCCATCTGTTGTGGCCCTGTACTGTGTGGTTACAGGGTTCATAGGGGTGTGTTCTGCCTGTGCAGTCGGGGGTTGGGGTGCTTTTCGTTTCTGGGGTTTTTCCTGGGTACATGTGCCATGTACATATCTATGGGCAGTCTCACTTAACCCCTGCCAATCGAGGCCTTTTTCCTCGTCTAATTGGGATCCAAACGTGCTCTGGAACCCAATCTGAACAGAAAGCAGGGATTGCAGTTCTGCAATTTGCTTCTGGCACTTTGCGTGATTTACCGAGCTCTGCCTTTGTTCCGTCGTGGAAGTGTGGAGTGCTCGTAGGGCTGCTTTTAAATCGTTGCACTGTTTCTGCAACTACTCGACCTGTTGTTCAGTTTCCTGTCTTACCAACACCGTGCGTTGCGTGTCTTGGTCGGCATTGTCGTATTGGGACTGAAAGCTGCTCAAATGGGTGAGACAAGATTGGTGTGCCCGCTTGGCATCAGCCACCTCCTTGTCCCTCGCCGCTAGCTGCTCTCTCAGTTCCCTGTTCTCTCTCTCATATTCACTCACATCTCCTTCACTATTCTTACCTCTCTCTCCTCAATCTCTCTACGGAGCGTCCTCACGACCTCCTCTGTGCCTCGCAATTGTGCCAAGCAGGACACGATTGCCATCGGCTTGTGAGCTTTTCCTAAGCTCTTCTTGTGAATCTCTGACGGGTTCTCCCACCAAGTATGCCCTATACTCCCGGGACCTGTTTCATCATTCGCGCAGAATTCGCTCCTTTCCCCTTGAGGTACTTTCTGATTTCCTCTTCCCATACAGGACATTGTCCTACTCTGCTGGTCGCTGCGACCTCAAATTCATGTGGGTTCATAAGGCGTTCCATTGCCTTCATTGCCATTTTTTTCTCTATCTCTGGGTTCTCTATTAAATTTGGAACAGGGGGTGATAAAGCGGTGATGTAAACACGGGTACGGCTTCCGCTAATTTCCGGCCTACAAAACTCCCGCAAAACTTACGCAACAAAATCTCTCAGTTTACGCTATATCCCTGTTAGTACGCATGCATTAACACACTTCCGAATCTTGGAGGTTTGATCAGTATTGGTCTTATACTTGTGGTTTTTCTGTTTCCAATTGGATTCTAATTCAAATTTGGGCTCTCTCGGAGTGACTAGGCCACTTCTAGGTCGAGTCCCGTCAGAGTCGCCAGTAAATGTTGCTCTCTTTATTTGGTTCTAAATATGGTGGTCAATATGGTTGCCTTTCTTAATTCTAACATTGTGGATAGCACAATTACTTCACAGCTCCAGGGTCCCAGGTTCGATTCCGGCTTGGGTCACTGTCTGTGTGGAGTCTGCACGTCCTCCCCGTGTGTGTGTGGGTTTCCTCCGGGTGCTCCGGTTTCCTCCCACAGTCCAAAGACGTGTGGGTTAGGTGGATTGGCCATGCTAAATTGCCCTTAGTGTCCAAAATTGCCCTTAGTGATGGGTGGGGTTGCTGGGTTATGGGGATAGGGTGGAGGTGTTGACCTTGGGTAGGGTGCTCTTTCCAGGAACTGGTGCAGACTCGATGGGCCGAATGGCCTCCTTCTGCACTGTAAATTCTATGATAATCTATGATAATTACGTTTGCTTTAGAGTCGCCAGGTATCTCTCGATACCGCCACAAGGTTCAAGCCCGAATACTGATCAAAGAGCTGGTACACCAGTTAGTTCAAAGTCAATACTATTTATTTGCACACACAGTAATATCTACTCATGCCCAAAATACCATAAACTAAACTATCTCTAACGCTAACGCCTATACTTAACTTTGGGTGCCCACTCAGTCAGAGGAACAATGGCCATTGTTCGGATCTGAGGTTGTTGGGTTCGAGGAGGTGACAGGGGAACAGCTAAGGTCGTCCGTCTGATGGCGAGCGTTGACCTTGGACTTACTGCTTCTGGTGTCGCTGGTGGGCGGGTCTCTCCGCTTCGAGAGCCGAGTCCAAGAGAGCGATTCTCTCGCGGGGGCTTCTTCTTATACCCGAAGCGGCTTCGAGCACTTTTGGGCGGGCCTTGAACTAGGCCCCAATCAATTGGGCCGTATCTTGATCACTTGTATTGATCTTGACCAATAAAGGGGTGGGTGCCCTGATGGCTGGGCGTGTCCTAGGTGGCCGTTGGCCTGGCTTTGTTTACGCTTTTGGTTTGGGGAACTGGCGCCGGGGTGTCTGGAGCTAGATCGGTTGCTTGAGTGTCTTTCCTTTGTTCTCGGAGATGGGCCATCAATATGTCAATGGACCTACAGTTTCAGTCTCACCTGGGAGCTGCGGTTCCAATACACGTACAGGCTCTGTGCCTGCCTGCTTTCTGAGCATTGCCCATAGTTCCCTGCAATCTTTGCAAACATCCATTTTGTATTCTGAAAGTGGCCATCCCAGATAGCTACACCCTTACCCCTCCCAGATATACACATGGCAGACACACAGTGGAAAGGGTAGGAAAGGATTAAAAAATAACCGGGATTAAAATGTGTGAGAGATTCGAGGATCTTTGCTGCTGGGTTTTGAGGTCTTCATCGGCAGCGCTATCTTCAGAATGTGAGGTGTTGAAAACCATCGGTTGCTTTGGATCTTCAGGCTGGAGCATTCATGCTGGACTCTCTGGCGACACACTCTAACTGATGAGGCTAACTGTGGGAAGATGCATTTCAGATCTGCTCAGGTTCTGCTATGTGCTCAGCTTCAGCTTAGCTTGTCCGAGAATATCAGAGAAGTTTGCGCGAATCCTTTGAGTGCTCTGGTATCTTTAGTGGGAGTGGTTCCCCCCTCCCCAGCTCTATCTTCAGTTTTTGAATGCCGACTAACATTCTGCTCACCTGAAGGAAGCCCCGGCTTCGATTCGAGAAGTAATTTCACCCCTTCTTGGGAGGGAGGTTCTGAAGGACCCTGCTCAGCTCTGCGTTTCCCATCGAAACCCTGATCTGGAGAAACAGTCTCACAGAGATTGCTGACCAGCTCAGCCGAGGGGAAAAAAAACAGAGCCTCCAACTGGGGTTTTCCAGAGAGATCCACCCCCTTCAGGGGTCGAGAACTGAAAACCTTCTTCAGCCCTATCCCAAATAAACAAAACTGAACTCAAACACTCAAGAGAGTCACCCAGCAGGGCATTCCAGAATGAAAAGGACCAATCCGCATTGAGGATCTGCTTAGCCCTGGGATTTCATAATCATAATAATCGCTTATTGTCACAAGTAGGCTTCAATGAAGTTACTGTGAAAAGCCCCTAGTCGCCACATTTCAGGGCCTGGTCGGAAAGGCTGGTACGGGACTTGATTGGTTGCCAGCACAGTCCATCACGGGCTATGTCACAGGGCATCAAGGGTAGTCCTGGGCCAGGACATTAGACCAGGGCTGTTTTCAGTTTGATCAAAGTCTGCAGCATGAATCAAAATCTGCAATGTTGTAGGACCAAGAAAGCATGGGGGACAGATACAAATTAAACCAGTTCCTTATATACCTCCCCCTCTCCCACTAAAAGAATAAACGGTGCGGGCACGGATGTTTCGATATGAGGAATGCAACACCCACACATACTTAGAACTTAGAACAGTACAGCACAGAACAGGCCCTTCGGCCCTCAATGTTGTGCTGAGCAATGATCACCCTACTCAAACCCACGTATCCACCCTATACCCGTAACCCAACAACCCCCCCCTTAACCTTACTTTTTAGGACACTTCGGGCAATTTAGCATGGCCAATCCACCTAACCCGCACATCTTTGGACTGTGGGAGGAAACCGGAGCACCCGGAGGAAACCCACGCACACACGGCGAGGACGTGCAGACTCCGCACAGACAGTGACCCAGCCGGGAATCGAACCTGGGACCCTGGAGCTGTGAAGAATTTATGTTAACCACCATGCTACCATGCTGCCCCAATACCTGTCTGAACTTGCCAAGTTTTGTATTAGTAAGGGCCAAACTTTTAAACGCATCACAAAGTAATTGCAAACACATTATTGCTTTCAGGAAATATGTACAGTTTTTACATTAAACTATTGCAATAATAACTGCCAGAAAAGTTTTGCATGCTATGTTTCAAATTTATCTGTAAACAAGTCCCAGAGGGTCATCACCATAAAACCATAAGATATAGGAGCAGAATTAGGCCACTTGGCCCATCGAGTCTGCTCCGCCATTCAATCATGGCTGATATTATTCTCATCCCCATTCTCCTGCCTTCTCCCCATAACCCCTGATCCCCTTATTAATCAAGAACCTATCTATCTCTGTCTTAAAGACACTCAGTGATTTGGCCTCCACAGCCTTCTGCGGCAAAGAGTTCCACAGATTCACCACCCTCTGGCTGAAGAAATTCCTCCTCATCTCTGATTTAAAAGATCTGAGGCTGTGTCCTCTGCTTCTAGTTTTTCCTACAAGTGGAAACATCCTCTCCACGTCCACTCTATCCAGGCCTCGCAGTATCCTGTAAGTTTCAATATGATCCCCCCACATCCTTCTAAACTCCGAGTACAGACCCAGAGTCCTCAACCGTCCCTCATACGGCAAGTGGAGACGTAGTTGGGCTTTCTTGACGGTTGCATCAACGTGAGTGGACCAGGACAGACTGTTGGTGATGGTGACCCCCCCCCAGGATCTTAAAGCTATCGACCATCTCCACTTTGCAGCCATTGATGCAGACGGGAGTGTGTGTCGTGCTGCGCTTCTTGAAGTCGATGATCACTTCCTTGGTCTTTCCGACATTTAGGGAGAGGTTTTTTAAAAAAAATAATTATTATTCAAATTTTCACATTTTCACAAAAAAGAAAACAACAACAGAAAATTCTAAGAACAAAAAGAACAAACCCCCCCCCCCCCCCCCCCCCCCCCCCCCCCCGTAAATACAAAAGAGAAACAATGAACTAACGCTCGTCGTAGGCAAAAAACAGATATTCAACCCAAAACAAAAACAAAGAGACAAACCCCCCTTCCGCCCCCCCCCCCCCCCCCCTCCTCCCCCCCCCCCCCCCCCCCCCCCCCCCCCCCCGGTTGCTGCTGCTGCTGACCATTTTTTACCGTTCTGCCAGGAGATCTAGGAATGGTTGCCACCTCCTGAAAAACCCCTGCACTGACCCCCCTTAGGGCAAATTTCACCCTCTCCAATTTAATAAACCCCGCCATATCGTTGACCCAGGCCTCCACGCTTGGGGGCCTCGCATCCTTCCACTGAAGAAGAATCCTCCGCTGGGCTACTAGGGACGCAAAGGCCAGAACACCGGCCTCTTTCGCCTCCTGCACTCCCGGCTCCACTGCAACCCCAAAGATTGCGAGTCCCCAGCCTGGCTTGACCCTGGATCCCACCACCCTCGACACCGTCCTTGCTACCCCCTTCCAAAATTCCCCCAGCGCTGGGCATGCCCAGAACATGTGGACATGGTTTGCTGGGCTCCCTGAGCACCTAATACACCTGTCCTCGCTCCCAAAAAACCGGCTCATCCTCGTCCCGGTCATATGAACCCTATGCAGCACCTTAAACTGTATGAGGCTAAGCCTCGCACACGAAGAGGAGGAGTTCACCCTTTCTAGGGCATCCGCCCACGTCCCCTCCTCAATCTCCTCACCCAGCTCCTCCTCCCATTTATCTTTCAACTCCTCCACCGAGGCCTCGTCTACCTCCTGCATCACCTGGTACACTTCCGAGATCCTCCCCTCCCCAGCCCACACCCCCGAGAGTACCCTGTCCTGGACCCCACGTGGGGGCAGCAGAGGGAACCCCGCCACCTGCCGCCTGACAAACGCCCTTACTTGCATGTACCGAAAGGTGTTCCCCGGGGAGGGCCCAAACTTCCCCTCCAGCTCACCCAGGCTCGCAAACTTCCTGTCTATGAACAGGTCCCCCAGCCTCCTGACACCTGCCCTGTGCCAACTCAGGAACCCGCCATCAATTCTCCCCGGAACAAACCGGTGGTTCCCCCGTATCGGGGACCCCATCGAGGCTCCCACCTCCCCCCTATGCCGCCTCCATTGCCCCCAAATCTTGAGGGTAGCTGCCACTACCGGGCTCGTGGTATACCTCATTGGAGGGAGCGGCAGCGGCGCCGTTACCAGCGCTTCCAGGCTCGTGCCCACACAGGATCCCATCTCCATCCTCTTCCATGCCGCCCCCTCCCTGTCCATTACCCACTTACGCACCATCGCTGCGTTGGCAGCCCAATAGTACCCACAGAGGTTGGGCAACGCCAGCACCCCCCTATCCCTGCCTCGCTCCAAGAACACCCTCCTCACCCTCGGGGTCCCATGTGCCCACACAAACCCCGTAATGCTCCTGTTAACCCGCCTGAAAAAGGCCTTCGGGATAAGGATGGGGAGGCACTGGAAGAGGAACAGAAACCTCGGGAGCACCGTCATCTTGACTGACTGCACCCTACCCGCCAGAGACAGCGGCAGCATGTCCCACCTCTTAAACGCCTCCTCCATTTGCTCCACCAGCCTTGTGACGTTAAGCTTATGCAGGGCCCCCCAGTTCCTGGCCACCTGCACCCCCAAGTACCTGAAGCTCCTCTCCGCCCTTTTCAATGGGAGCCTCCCAATCCCCCCCTCCTGGTCCCCCGGGTGTACCACAAACAGCTCGCTTTTCCCAAAGTTAAGCTTATACTCTGAGAAATCCCCAAATTCCCAGAGAATCCCCATCACCTCCGGCATTCCCCTCACCGGGTCCACCACATACAACAATAGGTCGTCCGCATAGAGCGACACTCGGTGCTCCTCCCCACCCAGCACCAGCCCCCTCCAATCCCCCGACTCCCTCAGCGCCATAGTCAGGGGTTCAATTGCCAGCGCAAAAAGTAGGGGGGACAGGGGACACCCCTGCCTCGTCCCTCAGTATAGTCAAAAATACTCCGACCTCCTCCTATTCGTGGCCACGCTCGCCATCGGGGCCTCATACAACAGCCTCACCCACCTGACAAACCCCTCCCCAAACACAAACCTTTCCAGCACCTCCCACAAGTACCCCCACTCGACCCTATCAAAGGCCTTCTCCGCATCCAGTGCCACCACTATCTCTGCCTCCCCTTCTACTGCCGGCATCATAATAACGTTCAAGAGCCTCCGTGTATTAGTGTTCAGCTGCCTCCCCTTCACAAACCCCGTTTGATCCTCGTGGATAACCTGCGGCACACAATCTTCTATCCTCGTGGCCAAGATCTTTGCCACCAACTTGGCGTCCACATTCAGGAGTGAGATCAGCCTGTATGACCCACACTGCAGGGGATCCTTGTCTCGCTTAAGGATCACCGTCGTGTGTGTACAGAGAATACAGTAAGAAGTCTTAAAACAGGTTTGTTTTGAATGACTAGCTTTCGGAGCACTGCTCCCTCAGGTGAATGAAGAGATTCCAGAAACATTTATATAGACAAAGTCAATGATGCCACACAATGCTTTGAATGCGAGTAATTAAGTCTTTACAGGTCCCGAGATAGGGGTAACCCCAGGTTAAAGAGGTGTGAATTGTCGCAAGCCAGGACAGTTGGTAGGATTTTGCAAGCCCAGACCAGATGGTGGGGGGTGAATGTAATGCGACATGAATCCCAGGTCCCGGTTGAGGCCGCACTCGTGCGTGCAGAACTTGGCTCTAAGTTTCTGCTCGGCGATTCTGCGTTGTCGCACGTCCTGAAGGCCGCCTTGGAGAACACTTACCCGGAGATCAGAGGCTGAATGCCCTTGACTGCTGGAGTGTTCCCCGACTGGAAGGGAACATTCCTGCCTGGCGATTGTCGCGCGATGTCCATTCATCCGTTGTCGCAGCGTCTGCATGGTCTCGCCAATGTACCACGCTTCGGGACATCCTTTCCTGCAGCGTATGAGGTAGACAACGTTGGCCGAGTCGCACGTATCTGGTGGATGGTAGATCGAGAGAATGTGACACAGAGAGAGAGAGACAGAGAAAGAGAGATGGAGAGAGGGGGAGAGACAGAGAGAGAAAGAGACGGAGAGACAGAGGGAAACCAATCTAGAGGGAGAGACACGGGGAGAGAGAGGGACAAGAGGGAGAGAGACAGAAATAGACAGAGACAGAGAGGGAGAGATATAGAGACCGAGAGAGAGACAGAAAGGGAGAGACAGAGAGTGATACAGGCAGAGAGGGAGGGAGAGAGTGAGAGACAGAGAGAGAAAGTGAGAAAGAGAGCGAGAGAGACAGAGAGAGAGAGAGACAGAGAAAATGGGACAGAGAGAGACAGTGAGACAGACAGAGGGAGACAGAGAGAGAGAGATAGAGAGAAAGACAGTGAGACAGACAGAGAGACAGAGAGAGACAGGGATGACAGACAGAGACAGAGAGAGACAGAGAGAGAGAGAGACAGGGAGAGAGAGACAGAAAGAGAGAGACAGAGAGAGAGGGATGACAGACAGACAGAGGGAGACAGAGAGACAGAGTTGGGAGTGAAGTTTTCCCCGGTTGACGATACTCACTGAAGCATTTTCAGCAGCTTTTGGCCGTACAGGGTCTGATAATATTCCACCAGCTGCATGTTGTGATCCATCTTGTCGACTCTCGTTCAGGGCCTGGACCCTGCTCCTGCCCTCGAGTGAGTGGAGTCAGCAACGTGGAATCCAACCAGGCGTCGGCTGGCCAACCAGACCCACGACGACCCTCACCGACACTGTGACCCATCAGAGTTTGGAACATGCCATTGTCGTAGCAACGAGTTCGAAAGCCCACAGTCCCCTCCTCACAGCCAATCAGAATGCACGCCTCCCACCCCACCCGGATGTGAGTGAGGGGGGTGGTAGCGGGTAGGGATGGAGCGATGGACTCAAGGTACCAACACCAGCTCACCACCCTGTTCCCACCTACTCTGTATCTAACCCCGTGCTGTACCTGTCCTGGGAGTGTTTGATGGGGACAGTGTAGAGGGAGCTTTACTCTGTATCTAACCCCGTGCTGTACCTGTCCTGGGAGTGTTTGATGGGGACAGTGTAGAGGGAAGTTTACTCTGTATCTAACCCATGCTGTACCTGTCCTGGGAGTGTTTGATGGGGGGGGGGGGGGGCTGTTGGTGAAGGAGGGGTTGATGTACCTGGGCAATAAATGTACGGGAGATATGAAAATAAAGGGTTCAAGATAGCGGATAAGGTGACGGGGTCAAGTGGTTGAAGCCGGTGATTGGGCCCGAGGGCTGTAACCTGCGGAATCGCTCCCCCAGTTCCCATCGAGCTTCACTGGGCGCCACGGCAGGACAGACCTGTGGACATGAGAGTTAGAGACTGAGTTAAAATGGTGAGGTTATGCTCACTGACCTCGACAAGCTGCTTTGCAAAGCGGGCAGCCAATCTGCATTTAATCTCCCCGACAGACAGGAGTCGACCCTGGGGTGCAGCAAATCCAATGGATCAAAATGCAGAATTGGAAATAGGGTGAAAGATTTTAAAGAGAGATTTCTTGCTGGACGAGCATCTTGTTAACTGTCCTCTCCATTTTCCAGGCTGCCATCTCCGTCACCTCTTCAAAGCATTGGCTGCGGCTCTTTTTATCGGCTGCATAACTGTCTCGGTCTTTCTCGCTTTGATTTGTAAGTCCATCATTTATTAACTCTGACACTGCGGCACTCCCTCAGCACTGACCCTCTGACAGTGCAGCACTCCCTCAGTACTGACCCTCTGACAGTGCGGCACTCCCTCAGTACTGACCCTCTGACAGTGCGGCACTCCCTCAGTACTGACCCTCTGACAGTGCAGCACTCCCTCACTACTGACCCTCTGACAGTGTGGCACTCCCTCACTACTGACCCTCTGACAGTGCGGCACTCCCTCAGTACTGACCCTCTGACAGTGCAGCACTCCCTCAGTACTGACCCTCTGACAGTGCAGCACTCCCTCAGTACTGACCCTCTGACAGTGCGGCACTCCCTCAGTACTGACCCTCTGACAGTGCGGCACTCCCTCAGTACTGACCCTCTGACAGTGCGGCACTCCCTCAGTACTGACCCTCTGACAGTGCGGCACTCCCTCAGTACTGACCCTCTGACAGTGCAGCACTCCCTCAGCACTGACCCTCTGACAGTGCAGCATTCCCTCAGTACTGACCCTCTGACAGTGCGGCGCTCCCTCAGTACTGACCCTCTGACAGTGCAGCACTCCCTCAGCACTGACTCTCTGACAGTGCGGCACTCCCTCAGTACTGACCCTCTGACAGTGCGGCGCTCCCTCAGTACTGACCCTCTGACAGTGCGGCGCTCCCTCAGCACTGACCCTCTGACAGTGCGGCGCTCCCTCAGTACTGACCCTCTGACAGTGCAGCATTCCCTCAGAACTGACCCTCTGACAGTGCAGCACTCCCTCAGTACTGACCCTCTTACAGTGCGGCCCTCCCTCAGCACTAACTCTCTGACAGTGCAGCACTCCCTCAGTACTAACCCTCTGACAGTGCAGCACTCCCTCAGTACTGACCCTCTGACAGTGCAGCACTCCCTCAGTACTGACACTCTGACAGTGCAGCACTCCCTCAGTACTGACCCTCTGACAGTGCAGCACTCCCTCAGCACTGACCCTCTGACAGTGCAGCACTCCCTCAGTACTGACCCTCTGACAGTGCGGCATTCCCTCAGTACTGACCCTCTGACAGTGCGGCACTCCCTCGGTACTGACCCTTTGACAGTGCGGCACTCCCTCAGTACTGACCCTCTGACAGTGCTGCACTCCCTCAGTACTGACCCTCTGACAGTGCGGCACTCCCTCAGTACTGACCCTCTGACAGTGCAGCACTCCCTCAGTACTGACCCTCTGACAGTGCGGCACTCCCTCAGTACTGACCCTCTGACAGTGCGGCACTCCCTCAGTACTGACCCTCTGACAGTGCGGCACTCCCTCAGTACTGACCCTCTGACAGTGCGGCACTCCCTCAGTACTGACCCTCTGACAGTGCGGCACTCCCTCAGTACTGACCCTCTGACAGTGCTAGCACTCCCTCAGTACTGACCCTCTGACAGTGCAGCACTCCCTCAGTACTGACCCTCTGACAGTGCAGCACTCCCTCAGTACTGACCCTCTGACAGTGCGGCACTCCCTCAGTACTGACCCTCTGACAGTGCGGCACTCCCTCAGTACTGACCCTCTGACAGTGCGGCACTCCCTCAGTACTGACCCTCTGACAGTGCGGCACTCCCTCAGTACTGACCCTCTGACAGTGCAGCACTCCCCCAGTACTGAACCTCTGACAGTGCAGCACTCCCTCAGTACTGACCCTCTGACAGTGCGGCACTCCCTCAGTACTGACCCTCTGACAGTGCGGCGCTCCCTCAGTACTGACCCTCTGACAGTGCGGCGCTCCCTCAGCACTGACCCTCTGACAGTGCGGCACTCCCGTAGTACTGACCCTCTGACAGTGCGGCGCTCCCTCAGTACTGACCCTCTGACAGTGCGGCACTCCCTCAGTACTGACCCTCTGACAGTGCAGCACTCCCTCAGTACTGACCCTCTGACAGTGCAGCACTCCCTCAGTACTGACCCTCTGACCGTGCGGCACTCCCTCAGTACTGACCCTCTGACAGTGCAGCACTCCCTCAGTACTGACCCTCTGACAGTGCGGCACTCCCTCAGTACTGACCCTCTGACCGTGCAGCACTCCCTCTACTGACCCTCTGACAGTGCGGCACTCCCTCAGTACTGACCTTCTGACAGTGCAAAACTCCCTCAGCACTAACTCTCTGACAGTGCAAAACTCCCTCGGTACTGACCCTCTGACAGTGCGGCACTCCCTCAGTACTGACCCTCTGACATTGCGGCGCTCCCTCAGTACTGACTCTGACAGTGCGGCACTCCCTCAGTACTCACCCTCTGACAGTGCAGCATTCCCTCAGTACTGACCCTCTGACAGTGCAGCCCTGCCTCAGTACTGACCCTCTGACAGTGCGGCAATCCCTCAGTACTGACCCTCTGACAGTGCAGCATTCCCTCAGTACTGACCCTCTGACAGTGCGGCGCTCCCTCAGTACTGACCCTCTGACAGTGCAGCACTCCCTCAGTACTGACCCTCTGACAGTGCAGCACTCCCTCAGTACTGACCCTCTGACAGTGCAGCACTCCCTCAGTACTGACCCTCTGACAGTGCAGCACTCCCTCAGCACTGACCCTCTGACAGTGCAGCACTCCCTCAGTACTGACCCTCTGACAGTGCGGCATTCCCTCAGTACTGACCCTCTGACAGTGCGGCATTCCCTCAGTACTGACCCTCTGACAGTGCGGCACTCCCTCAGTACTGACCCTCTGACAGTGCGGCACTCCCTCAGTACTGACCCTCTGACAGTGCGGCACTCCCTCAGTACTGGCCCTCTGACAGTGCGGCACCCCCTCAGTACTGACCCTCTGACAGTGTAGCACTCCCTCAGTACTGACCCTCAGTGCAGCACTCCCTCAGTACTGACCCTCTGACAGTGCAGCACTCCCTCAGTACTGACCCTCTGACAGTGCGGCACTCCCTCAGTACTGACCCTCTGACAGTGCTGCACTCCCTCAGTACTGACCCTCTGACAGTGCGGCACTCCCTCAGTACTGACCCTCTGACAGTGCAGCACTCCCTCAGTACTGACCCTCTGACAGTGCGGCACTCCCTCAGTACTGACCCTCTGACAGTGCAGCACTCCCTCAGTACTGACCCTCTGACAGTGCTGCACTCCCTCAGTACTGACCCTCTGACAGTGCGGCACTCCCTCAGTACTGACCCTCTGACAGTGCGGCACTCCCTCAGTACTGACCCTCTGACAGTGCGGCACTCCCTCAGTACTGACCCTCTGACAGTGTGGCACTCCCTCAGTACTGACCCTCTGACAGTGCGGCACTGCCTCAGTACTGACCCTCTGACAGTGCGGCACTCCCTCAGTACTGACCCTCTGACAGTGCGGCGCTCCCTCAGTACTGACCCTCTGACAGTGCGGCGCTCCCTCAGTACTGACCCTCTGACAGTGCAGCACTCCCGTAGTACTGACCCTCTGACAGTGCGGCGCTCCCTCAGTACTGACCCTCTAACAGTGCGGCACTCCCTCAGTACTGACCCTCTGACAGTGCGGCACTCCCTCAGTACTGACCCTCTGACAGTGCAGCACTCCCTCTACTGACCCTCTGACAGTGCGGCACTCCCTCAGTACTGACCTTCTGACAGTGCAAAATTCCCTCAGCACTAACCCTCTGACAGTGCGGCACTCCCTCAGTACTGACCCTCTGACAGTGCGGCACTCCCTCAGTACTGACCCTCTGACAGTGCGGCACTCCCTCAGTACTGACCCTCTGACAGTGCGGCACTCCCTCAGTACTGACCCTCTGACAGTGCGGCACTCCCTCAGTACTGACCTCTCTGACAGTGCGGCACTCCCTCAGTACTGACCCTCTGACAGTGCGTCACTCCCTCAGTACTGACCCTCTGACAGTGCGGCACTCCCTCAGTACTGACCCTCTGACAGTGCAGGCACTCCCTCAGTACTGACCCTCTGACAGTGCGGCACTCCCTCAGTACTGACCCTCTGACAGTGCGGCACTCCCTCAGTACTGACCCTCTGACAGTGCGGCACTCCCTCAGTACTGACCCTCTGACAGTGCAGCACTCCCTCAGTACTGACCCTCTGACAGTGCGGCACTCCCTCAGTACTGACCCTCTGACAGTGCAGCACTCCCTCAGTACTAACTCTCTGACAGTGCGGCACTCCCTCGGTACTGACCCTCTGACAGTGCGGCACTCCCTCAGTACTGACCCTCTGACATTGCGGCGCTCCCTCAGTACTGACTCTGACAGTGCGGCACTCCCTCAGTACTCACCCTCTGACAGTGCGGCACTCCCTCAGAACTGACTCTCTGACAGTGCGGCACTCCCTCAGTACTGACCCTCTGACAGTGCGTCACTCCCTCAGTACTGACCCTCTGACAGTGCGGCACTCCCTCAGTACTGACCCTCTGACAGTGCAGCACTCCCTCAGTACTGACCCTCTGACAGTGCAGCACTCCCTCAGTACTGACCCTCTGACAGTGCGGCAATCCCTCAGTACTGACCCTCTGACAGTGCAGCATTCCCTCAGTACTGACCCTCTGACAGTGCGGCGCTCCCTCAGTACTGACCCTCTGACAGTGCAGCACTCCCTCAGTACTGACCCTCTGACAGTGCAGCACTCCCTCAGTACTGACCCTCTGACAGTGCAGCACTCCCTCAGTACTGACCCTCTGACAGTGCAGCACTCCCTCAGCACTGACCCTCTGACAGTGCAGCACTCCCTCAGTACTGACCCTCTGACAGTGCGGCATTCCCTCAGTACTGACCCTCTGACAGTGCGGCATTCCCTCAGGACTGACCCTCTGACAGTGCGGCACTCCCTCAGTACTGACCCTCTGACAGTGCGGCACTCCCTCAGTACTGACCCTCTGACAGTGCGGCACTCCCTCAGTACTGGCCCTCTAACAGTGCGGCACCCCCTCAGTACTGACCCTCTGACAGTGTAGCACTCCCTCAGTACTGACCCTCAGTGCAGCACTCCCTCAGTACTGACCCTCTGACAGTGCAGCACTCCCTCAGTACTGACCCTCTGACAGTGCGGCACTCCCTCAGTACTGACCCTCTGACAGTGCTGCACTCCCTCAGTACTGACCCTCTGACAGTGCGGCACTCCCTCAGTACTGACCCTCTGACAGTGCAGCACTCCCTCAGTACTGACCCTCTGACAGTGCGGCACTCCCTCAGTACTGACCCTCTGACAGTGTGGCACTCCCTCAGTACTGACCCTCTGACAGTGCAGCACTGCCTCAGTACTGACCCTCTGACAGTGCGGCACTCCCTCAGTACTGATCCTCTGACAGTGCGGCGCTCCCTCAGTACTGACCCTCTGACAGTGCGGCGCTCCCTCAGCACTGACCCTCTGACAGTGCAGCACTCCCGTAGTACTGACCCTCTGACAGTGCGGCGCTCCCTCAGTACTGACCCTCTAACAGTGCGGCATCCCTCAGTACTGACCCTCTGACAGTGCGGCACTCCCTCAGCACTGACCCTCTGACAGTGCAGCACTCCCTCAGTACTGACCCTCTGACAGTGCGGCACTCCCTCAGTACTGACCCTCTGACAGTGCAGCACTCCCTCAGTACTGACCCTCTGACAGTGCAGCACTCCCTCAGTACTGACCCTCTGACCGTGCGGCATCCCTCAGTACTGACACTCTGACAGTGCAGCACTCCCTCAGTACTGACCCTCTGACAGTGCGGCACTCCCTCAGCACTGACCCTTTGACAGTGCGGCACTCCCTCAGTACTGACCCACTGACAGTGCAGCGCTCCCTCAGTACTGACCCTCTGACAGTCCGGCACTCCCTCGGTACTGACCCTTTGACAGTGCGGCACTCCCTCAGTACTGACCCTCTGACCGTGCAGCACTCCCTCTACTGACCCTCTGACAGTGCGGCACTCCCTCAGTACTGACCCTCTGACAGTGCAAAACTCCCTCAGCACTAACTCTCTGACAGAGCGGCACTCCATCGATACTGACCCTCTGACAGTGCGGCACTCCCTCGGTACTGACCCTCTGACAGTGCGGCACTCCCTCAGTACTGACCCTCTGACAGTGCGGCACTCCCTCAGTATGGACCCTCTGACAGTGCGGCACTCCCTCAGTACTGACCCTCTGACAGTGTAGCACTCCCTCAGTACTGACCCTCTGACAGTGCAGCACTCCCTCAGTACTGACCCTCTGACAGTGCAGCACTCTCTCAGTACTGACCCTCTGACAGTGCAGCACTCCCTCAGTACTGACCCTCTGACAGTGCGGCACTCCCTCAGTACTGACCCTCTGACAGTGATGCACTCCCTCAGTACTGACCCTCTGACAGTGCGGCACTCCCTCAGTACTGACCCTCTGACAGTGCGGCACTCCCTCAGTACTGACCCTCTGACAGTGCGGCACTCCCTCAGTACTGACCCTCTGACAGTGCGGCACTCCCTCAGTACTGACCCTCTGACAGTGCAGCACTCCCTCAGTACTGACCCTCTGACAGTGCAGCACTCCCTCAGTACTGACCCTCTGACAGTGCTGCACTCCCTCAGTACTGACCCTCTGACAGTGCGGCACTCCCTCAGTACTGATCCTCTGACAGTGCAGCACTCCCTCAGTACTGACCCTCTGACAGTGCAGCACTCCCTCAGTACTGACCCTCTGACAGTGCAAAACTCCCTCAGCACTAACTCTCTGACAGTGCGGCACTCCCTCGGTACTGACCCTCTGACAGTGCGGCACTCCCTCGGTACTGACCCTCTGACAGTGCGGCACTCCCTCAGTACTGACCCTCTGACAGTGCGGCACTCCCTCAGTATGGACCCTCTGACAGTGCGGCACTCCCTCAGTACTGACCCTCTGACAGTGCGGCACTCCCTCAGTACTGACCCTCTGACAGTGCGGCACTCCCTCAGTACTGACCCTCTGACAGTGCGGCACTCCCTCAGTACTGACGCTCTGACAGTGCAGGAATCCCTCAGTACTGACCCTCTGACAGTGCGGCACTCCCTCAGTACTGACCCTCCGACAGTGCGGCACTCCCTCAGTACTGACCCTCTGACAGTGCGGCATTCCCTCAGCACTGACCCTCTGACAGTGCGACGCTCCCTCAGTACTGACCCTCTGACAGTCTGGCACTCCCTCAGTACTGACCCTCTGACAGTGCGGCACTCCCTCAGTACTGACCCTCTGACATTGCAGCACTCCCTCGGTGCTGATTTCGGAGGGTGGATGAGAGACTGCGGGAAATGGAGGGTGGGTGAGGGAGTGAGGGAATTGGAGGTTCCAAGTCAGGGAGTAAGGGAGTTGGAGGTGGAGTGAGGGAATTGGAGGGTGAGTGGGGGAATGAGGGAGTTGGAGTTTGAGTGAGAGAGTGAGGGAGGTGGCTGAGGGAATTGGAGGGTGGGTGAGTGTTTTGGAGGTTGACTGAGGGAGTGAGGGAATTAGAGTTTGAGTGAGGGAGTGAGTGATTTGGAGGGTGAGTGGGGGAATGAGGTTGACTGAGGGAGTGAGGGAATTGGAGGTTGAATCAGGGAGTGAGGGAGTTGGAGGGTGAGGGGAATGAAGGAGTTGGAGGTTGACTGAGGGAGTGAGGGAATTGGAGGTTTAGTCAGGGAGTAAGGGAGTTGGAGGTGGAGTGAGGGAATTGGAGGGTGAGTGGGGGAATGAGGGAGTTGGAGTTTGAGTGAGGGAGTGATGGAGTTGGAGGGTGAGTGAGAGTGTTGGATGTTGAGTGAGGGCGTGAGGGAGTTGGTGGTTGAGTGAGGGAGGAAATTGGAGGTTGAGTAAGGTATGGAGGAGTTGGAGTTTGACTGAGGGAGTGAGGGAGTTGGAGGGTGGGTGAGGGAGTGAGGGAGTTGGAGGTTGACTGAGGGAGTGAGGGAATTGGAGGTTGAGTAAGGGAGTGAGGGAATTGGAGGTTGAGTGAGGGAGAGAGGGAATTGGAGGTTGAGTAAGGGAGTGAGGGTGGCTGAGTGAGGGAATTGGAGGGTGGGTGAGGGTTTTGGATTTTGACTGAGGAAGTGAGGGAATTGGAGGTTGAGTGAGGGAGTGAGGGTGGCTGAGTGAGGGAATTGGAGTGTGGGTGAGGGTTTTGGTGGGTGACTGAGGGAGTGAGGGAATTGGTGGTTGAGTGAGGGAGTGAGTGAGTTGGAGCTTGAGTGAGGGACTGAGGGAGTTGGAGGGTGGGTGAGGGAAGGAGGAGTTGGAATTTGACTGAGGGAGTGAGGGAATTGGAGGTTGAGTAAGGGAGTGAGGGAGTTGGTCGTTGAGTGAGGGTGTGAGGGAATTGGAGGTTGGGTGAGGGAGTGAGGGAGGTGGCTGAGGGAATTGGAGGGTGGGTGAGGGTTTTGGATGTTGACTGAGGGAGTGAGGGAATTGGAGGTTGAGTGAGGGAGTGGTGGAATTGGAGGTTGAGTGAGGGAGTGAGGGAGTTGGAGGGTGGGTGAGGGAGTGAGGGAGTTGGAGGTTGACTGAGGGAGTGGTAGAATTGGAGGTTGAGTGTGGGAGTGAGGGAGTTGGAGGGTGGGTGAGGGAGTGAGGGAGTTGGAGGTTGACTGAGGGAGTGGTGGAATTGGAGTTTGAGTGAGGGAGTGAGGGCATTGGAGGTTGAGTGAGGGAGTGAGGGAGGTGGCTGATGGAATTGGAGGGTGTGTGAGGGTTTTGGAGGTTGACTGAGGGAGTGAGGGAATTGGAGGTTGAGTGAGGGAGTGAGTGAGTTGGAGGGTGGGTGAGGGAGTGAGGGAGTTGGAGGTTGACTGAGGGAGTGGTGGAATTGGAGGTTGAGTAAGGGAGTGAGGGAGTTGGAGGTT
This sequence comes from Scyliorhinus canicula, assembly GCF_902713615.1. NCBI lineage: Eukaryota > Metazoa > Chordata > Chondrichthyes > Carcharhiniformes > Scyliorhinidae > Scyliorhinus > Scyliorhinus canicula. The sequence continues at coordinate 91,263,731 of NC_052165.1, read as the reverse complement.
GACTGAGGGAGTGAGAGAGTTGGAGGTTGAGTAAGGGAGTGAAGGAATTGGAGGTTGAGTAAGGGAGTGAGGGAATTGGAGGTTGAGTGAGGGAGTGAGGGAATTGGAGGTTGCGTGAGGGAGTGAGGGAGGTGGCTGAGGGAATTGGAGGGTGGGTGAGGGTTTTGGAGGTTGACTGAGGGAGTGAGGGAATTGGAGGTTGAGTGAGGGAGTGAGTGAGTTGGAGGGTGGGTGAGGGAGTGAGGGAGTTGGAGGTTGACTGAGGGAATGGTGGAATTGGAGGTTGAGTATGGGAGTGAGGGAGTTGGAGGTTGACCAAGGGAGTGAGAGAGTTGGAGGTTGAGTGAGGGAGTGAAGGAATTGGAGGTTGAGTAAAGGAGTGAGGGAGTTGGAGGTTGACTGAGGGAGTGAGGGAGTTGGAGGTTGAGTAAGGGAGTGAGGGAGTTGGAGGTTGAGTGAGGGAGTTGGAGGTTGAGTGAGGGAGTGAGGGAGTTGGAGGTTGAGTGAGGGAGTGAGGGAGTTCGAGGTTGAGTGAGGGAGTGAGGGAGTTGGAGGTTGAGTAAGGGAGTGTGGGAGTTGGAGGTTAAGTGAGGGAGTGAGGCAGTTGGAGGTTGAGTAAGGGAGTGAGGGAGTTGGAGGTTGAGTGAGGGAGTGAGCGAATTGGAAGTTGAGTGAGGGAGTGAGGGAATTGGAGGTTGACTGAGGGAGTGAGAGAGTTGGAGGTTGAGTGAGGGAGTGAAGGAATTGGAGGTTGAGTAAGGGAGTGAGGGGGTTGGAGGTTGAGTGAGGGAGTGGGGGAATTGGAGATTTTTTCCAAGTGTGAGGAATCTGTGAGTTTTCCGCCATTTCCCAAACCGTCCACCACCTCGTCCCCGCTGTAATTCTGGGCGGTAACAGCTGAGCATGAGCCCTGACCTCGAACTTCACCCTCTGACCTTTAGACCGAGACTATAACCAACTGCAGCAAAGGTACAGTCTCCTCCGCATGGAATATGGCCAATTGGAGCAGAGGCTCCGTAGTCCAGGCGCCGACCGGAGCCGAATGGAGCAAGTGCGTGTCCAAACGTTGGCTCGAGTCCGGGAGATGTTCAACGCTGTGGTTGCCGGTATGTGTCAGAGGTTTGTTTGTATATCTTCAAATGAAATGAAAATTGCTTATTGTCACGAGTAGGCTTCAATGAAGGTGGAGAATGGAAGCTTCACGGTGTTGGAATGCAGATCGGGCATCCTTCGATCCATTATTGAAGGGGGCGAAGGTTTGTGGGTCTGGTATTGAGTGGGGTATCTGAATATCTGCGCAGGTCAGAGAATCGCAGCTCACCGCCCCCCCCCCCCCCCCCCCCACCCCCGACTACCCTTGACCCCACAAAACCTCACCTCCTGAACCACCACCGTGTCCTGGGCCAGCCAATCTCGGCTGAAAGGACCTCCTCTTCTCAAATGCCATCCAGCCTGTCCGTATGATACTGGGGCTCGAAGGGTTAAATATGGAGGATGGGTTAAGAGCCTGGGTTTAGGGAGTTGAGAGGGTTTGAGGCGATGGGGCTGTTTGAGGCGATGGGTGGGTGGGGGGGCTTGATTGAGGGCAGGGGTTAGTTTAGTTTGCGAAGACCCTTTGGGGCAGAGATAGCAGCTGACGGCGGGCGGGAGATGGAAGTTCCTGCAGAGAGTCACATTGGACCACCATTGAGGTCAAACCCATCTTCTCCTTCGCCCTGATTACAGATGCCACCGTCATCAAGTGCCCGCGTGACTGGCAAGACTTCAACAACACCTGCTACCGCTTCTCCACGGAGAGTGGCGGTTGGCACAATGCCAACAGATCCTGCGTGCTCAATAACGCCACCCTCGCCATACTGTCCAGCCTAGGGCAACAGGTAGGGGCACCGTACGGCATCTTACAACACCCTGGGTGAGGGAGGCAAATTCCAGCCCCCTCTTCAGGCATGAGGGGTTGGGGGTGGGGGGGGGGGGGGGTTGGAGAGAAACCTCCCAGATACAGGCGTGTGTCAGAGAGAGAAAGAGAGAGAGAGAGGGTTAGAGAGACCTCCCCAGATACAGGAGTGTGTGAGAGAGAGAGAGAGAGAGAGAGAGAGGGTTAGAGAGACCTCCCCAGATACAGGAGTGTGTGTGAGAGAGAGAGAGAGAGAGACCTCCCTAGATACAGGCGTGTGTCAGAGAGAGAAAGAGAGAGAGAGAGGGTTAGAGAGACCTCCCCAGATACAGGAGTGTGTGTGAGAGAGAGAGAGAGAGACCTCCCCAGATACAGGAGTGTGTGTGAGAGATAGAGGAGAGAGAGAGGGTTAGAGAGACCTCCCCAGATACAGGAGTGTGTGAGAGAGAGAGAGGGTTAGAGAGACCTCCCAGATACAGGAGTGTGTGTGTGAGAGAGAGGGAGAGAGAGGGTTAGAGAGACCTCCCCAGATACAGGAGTGTGTGTGAGAGAGAGAGAGAGAGACCTCCCCAGATACAGGAGTGTGTGAGAGAGAGAGAGAGAGAGAGAGAGAGGGTTAGAGAGACGTCCCCAGATACAGGACTGTGTGTGAGAGAGAGAGGGAGGGTTAGAGAGACCTCCCCAGATACAGGAGTGTGTGAGAGAGAGAGAGACAGGGTTAGAGAGACCTCCCCAGATACAGGAGTGTGTGAGAGAGAGAGAGGGTTAGAGAGACCTCCCCAGACACAGGAGTGTGTGTGAGAGAGAGAGAGGGGGGGTTAGAGAGACCTCCCCAGATACAGGAGTGTGTGTGTGAGAGAGAGAGCGTTAGAGAGACCACCCCAGATACAGGAGTGTGTGTGAGAGAGAGAGAGAGAGAGAGAGAGAGAGGGTTAGAGAGACCTCCCCAGATACAGGAGTGTGTGAGAGAGAGAGAGGGTTAGAGAGACCTCCCCAGACACAGGAGTGTGTGTGAGAGAGAGAGAGAGGGTTAGAGAGACCTCCCCAGATACAGGAGTGTGTGTGAGAGAGAGAGAGAGAGAGGGTTAGAGAGACCTCCCCAGATACAGGAGTGTGTGTGAGAGAGAGAGAGAGGGTTAGAGAGACCTCCCCAGATGCAGGAGTGTGTGTGTGAGAGAGAGAGAGAGAGAGGGTTAGAGAGAACTCCCCAGATACAGGGGGTGGGATTCTGTGATCCTGCGGCTAAGTGTCGACGCCGTCAGGAAAAACGTCGCGTTTCTCAACGGCGTCAACACGGCCTCAGGATCAGCAATTCTGACCCCTACAAGGGGCCAGCACAGCGCTGGAGCGGGATCCGCGCATGCGCAGTGGCTTCCTTCAATGGCTTGCTTTCTTCCGCGCCGACCCCGGTAGTACTGCGCCATGTTGCGCGGGATGGTGCAGAAGAAAGGAGGCCCCCAGCCAGAGAGGCCAGCCCGCCGATCGGTGGGCCCCGATCGCGGGCCAGGCCATATCGGAGGCCCCTCCCGGGGTTGAACATGTGCCAGCATCGGGTCGGTGTGGCGCGATTCCCGCCGGCTGCAGAAATTCTCCGGCCCAGCCCCGGGCTGAGAGCATCCCGCCCCTGTGAATCTAAAAAGGGAGCTCTCCCTGGCGATCAGCTGAGGACGGTACCAGGCACGCAGGGCCCCAGCCGTGGGCAGCTTGGTTTTCTCACCCTCTCGCTTTCTTCACAGGAATATGTAATGAATTACGATCGTGAGAAGCGATGGATCGGGTTGACTGACCTGGAAGAACTTGGTGTCTACCGCTGGGTGAATGGCGATCGGTTAGTGACGGGGTGAGTTCCCAACGGCCTGCAGTGAGGGCAGGAAAAACCCAGGCTGCATTCCTGGCCTGCAGTGAGGGCAGGAAAAACCCAGGCTGCATTCCTGGCCTGCAGTGAGGGCAGGAAAATCCAGGCTGCATTCCTGGCCTGCAATGAGGGCAGGAAACACCCAGGCTGCATTCCCGGCCTGCAGTGAGGGCAGGAAAAACCCAGGCTGCATTCCCGGCCTGCAGTAAGGGAAGGAAACACCAAGGCTGCATTTCTGGCCTCCAGTGAGGGTAGGAAAAATCCAGGCTGCATTCCTGGCCTGCAATGAGGGCAGGAAACAACCAGGCTGCATTCCCGGCCTGCAAGGAGGGTAGGAAAATCCAGGCTGCATTCCCGGCCAGCAGTGAGGGCAGGAAACACCCAGGCTGCTTTCCCGGCCTGCAATGAGGGTAGGAAAAATCCAAGCTGCATTCCCGGCCTGCAGTGAGGGCAGGAAACACCCAGGCTGCATTCCCGGCCTGCAGTGAGGGCAAGAAACACCCAGGCTGCATTCCCGGCCTGTAATGAGGGCAGGAAACACCCAGGCTGCATTCCCGGCCTGCAGTGAGGGTAGGAAACACCCAGGCTGCATTCCCGGCCTGCAGTGAGGGCAGGAAACACCCAGGCTGCATTCCCAGCCTGCAGTGAGGGCAGGAAAAATCCAGGCTGCATTCCTGGGCTGCAATGAGGGTAGTAAAAACCCAGGCTGCGTTCCCGGCCTCCAGTGAGGGCAGGAAAAACCTAGGCTGCTTTCCCGGCCTGCAGTGAGGGCAGGAAAAACCCAGGCTGCGTTCCCGGCCTGCAATGAAGCAGGAATCACCCAGGCTGCGTTCCCGGCCTGCAATGAAGCAGGAATCACCCAGGCTGTGTTCCCGGCCTGCACTGAAGCAGGAAACACCCAGGCTGTGTTCCCGGCCTGCACTGAAGCAGGAAACACCCAGGCTGCGTTTCCGGCCTGCAGTGAGGGCAGGAAACACCCAGGCTGCGTTCCCGGCCTGCAGTGTCGAGTGAACGTGACTGTAATCACATTCAACCTAGCTTCAGGCTGTAGCTTCAGGGTGACCTGCCCACCTGAACCCGCCAAGCCGTCGCGCCAATCCGGTCCAAGATATCACACCGCCTACTCCCTCACCCCCCTGTCACCCCACTCCAACATCTGTAGTTGCAGAAGGATGGGAAATAAATGGCAACCTTCCTGGCCATATCCGTGCCTGGAGTTAAATCACATAGGGCTCGATGTTCTTTGTTTAAACCATGGGGTTAAAGCCCGTTCTGATGTGTCCGACATTCTGAGAGCTTTTCTTTAAATTTTGGCCGGACCCAGGATTCACTCCCATCCCTAATTTCTCCTTCAAATGCGGGTGTTTGATCCCCTATCTTGAGGCGATGCCGTCCCGTGTGGTGTAGGTACAGCCACTGTGCTGTCAGGGAGGGAGTTCCAGTATTCTGACCCAGGGACAGTGAAGGAACGGTCGATGTATTTCCCGGTCAGGATGGTGTGTGTGTGTGTGTGTGTGTGTGGAAGGCGGCATGTGGCGCAGTGGTTAGCACTGGGACTGCGGCGCTGAGGACCCGGGTTCGAATCCCAGCCCTGGTTTACTGTCCGTGTGGAGTTTGCACATTTTCCCCATGTCTGCGTGGGTCTCACCCCCCAAAACCCAGCGATGTTAAGTGGATTGGACAGGCTAAGTTGCCGCTTAATTGGAAAAGAACTTGCCGGCAGTGAGCGTTCCCCGTGCCTCTGCTGCCCCTTGTCCCTCTCGGTGGGAGAGGTGGTGGGTTTGGAAGGTGCTGTCGAAGGAGCCTCGGCGAGTGGCTGCCGTGCATCTTGTAGACGGGACACACGGCTGCCGCTGTGCGTCGGTGGGGGAGGGAGCGGATGTGGAAGGTGGGGGTTAGCGTGTCGATTGAGCGGGAGCTGCTTTGTCCTGGATGGTGTGGAGCTTCTCGAGTGTTGTTGGGAGCCGCACCCATCCAGACAAGTGGAGAGGGTCCCATCACACTCCTGACTTGTGTCCTTGTAGATGGTGGACAGGCTTTGGGGGGTGAGGGAGGGGGGCAGGAGGTGAGTTACTCTCCGCAGGATTCCCAGCCTCTGACCTGGGGCCACAATTAATTATTTCCTCATCTCATTCCACAATCAGTTTTGATGACTGCATTTTCCTGCTCCCGCCCCCTCCTGATTGTACGCACGCGTCTCCGTTATTTACGAGCGGGGAGGGGCACTAAAAGACTGACCCTCAGCTTTTCAGTGCGTTCGTCTGCTTTACCTTCACTCTCTCTCTCTCTCTCTATCGTCAGGAAAATTCACCTCCAGGACTGAATGATTCAGGGCCATGAAAACTTTGCTGAGTCTCAGTCCCCTCACTCTTGTTCCTCCATTGGGGGTGGGGTCGGACGGAAAATAGCCTACGACCAGTCCCCGGGAGGGGCTGGGTGGTGGGGCAATGTTCCCCAAACCTGAGGGCCTCACGGTAGCATGGTGGTTAGCATCAATGCTTCACAGCTCCAGGGTCCCAGGTTCGATTCCCGGCTGGGTAACTGTCTGTGTGGAGTCTGCACGTCCTCCCCCTGTGTGCGTGGGTTTCCTCCGGGTGCTCCGGTTTCCTCCCACAGTCCAAAGATGTGCGGGTTAGGTGGATTGGCCATGCTAAATTGCCCGTAGTGTAAGGTTAATGGGGGGATTGTTGGGTTACGGGTATAGGGTGAATACGTGGGTTTAAGTAGGGTGATCATTGCTCGGCACAACATCGAGGGCCGAAGGGCCTGTTCTGTGCTGTACTGTTCTATATCTATATCTGTCATGCCCCCAGTGGAGGATGAACCGGCTCCCTCTTTGAACGTCCCTTTGAGCGGTGGGTTTGCTGCCTGGCTTCCTTCAGCAGAGGCTGTTATCAGCCCAACTTGCCGAGGCAGCGTGCTGCCTTACCCCTTCGTGTTGCTGGTCTGCCCAGCAACTAGCCCACACCGACTGTTCACCTAGCCTTTATCCCAGTTTTTGCTTGTTCCTGGAAGGAGAAAGTCCACAATCCAGTCTGGGCCATTCCCCGCAGGATCATTCCTACTGAGATGATAATCTGCTCCCGTTGTCTCCACATGAGATGGCAATTACTTTTCCTCTCTCTCTCTCTCTCTCCCTCTCTCTCTTTCACTCTCCTTCTCTCGATCTTTCTTTCTCTCTTTCTCTCTCCTATCACAGAATCTGCAGTGCTGAAGGAGGCCATTCAGCACATTGAGTCTGCACTGGCCTTTGGAAAGAGTACCCCATTTAAGCTCACTCATCCAACCTAACCCAGTAACCCCACCTAACGTGGACACTAAGCAAATTTTAGCGTGGCCAATCCACTTAACCTGCCCATCTTTGGACTGTGGGAGGAAACCGGAGCACCCGGAGGAAACCCACGCAGACACGGAGAGAATGTGCAGACTCCGCACAGACAGCGACCCAGTGAAAAATTGAACCTGGGACCCTGGAGCTCTGAAGCAACTGTGTTAACCACTGAGCCTCCTCTCTCTCTCTCTCTCTCTCTCTCTCTCTCTCTTTTCTCTTCTCTCTCTCTCCTCTCTCTATTAGTATCTCTGACCAGCAATTTGGCCAATGACAGAATGTACATCCTCAGCCGCCTTTATCCTTTATGTCCACCTTTGAAACTGTAGGCTATATTCAAATATTCAGCACGTCCTTATGGAATTCAACATTTACCCCCATCACCGTGACACTTTGGGCCTTGCAAAGCATGCTGGTAAATTTGGTCAGGTTTCTGAATTTTCTTTGGCCAAAATATGTTTCAGAAAAATATATCCCAAAGGTGCAACGGTGTTCCTGAGATTTTGGCCGAAGTGGTCATTCTCTCACACCTACTTCGAACCCAGACCAGACGCCAATATTTTCCAGGAGACAAAACGGGAACCCCCAATATTTGATTTGATTTGTGAGACTGTGAGAAAAGGATTCCTCGCTCCGGGAGCGATTCCAATCACAGATTGGGGTACGGTTATCTCCACTCTAACCCCCTCCCCCCCCCCCCCCCCCCCCCCAGCCCATCTCAAGTCAAAATCCATTTTTAAATACAGTTAGCCGGCTCAGGCCTACTCGCTGCAAAGAGATGACTCAGATACCCAATTTTGAGAGAGAGAGAGAGAGAGAGATCCTTCAGCATCCAGCTTGCACATTCTTGCCCGTCTTGAGATCCAATGAATGGCCTGACACGGGGGAGCTCTGAGGAACAAAGGGACCTTGACCTGATTGTCTTCCGATCACTGTTTCATAGGAAGTAAAAAAGGCATATGGGACACTGGCCTTTATCAATCGAGCCATAGATTACAAAAGCAGGGAGTCATGTTGGAGATGTTTGGAACTTTGGTGAGGCCACAGCTGGAGTACTGAGTGCAATTCTGGTCACCACATTATAGGAAAGATGTGATTGGGGGTGCAGAGGAGAATCACCAGGATGTTGCCTGGGATGGAACGTTTCAGTTGTGAAGAGAGGTTGGATAGACTGGGGCTGTTTTCTCTGGAGCAGAGAAGACTGAGGGGGCGACCTGATCGAGGTGGACAGGATTATGAGGGGCCTGGACAGGGGGGATGGGGAGCAGCTGTTCCCCTTAGTTAAAGGGTCAGTCACGAGGTTCTGTGAAATCAGTGACTTCTGGTCAATCGCCAGTCAAATGTTAACAACTGTTTTGAAAGAAACTGTGCACAGACAGATCCAACCCTCGCTGTGTGGAGAGTACAGCTTCTTGCCTCTTCACATCCCAATTTAAAACTGAACTTTTAAAACTGAAACAACACCTGACTACTTCAGCCCAGGTTCCTCCCACTAACTGCATCATCTTACTCAAACTAAACACAGTGTCTCTAACTATCTCCTCCACAGGGAACACCTCATGATATAAACAAAATTCCAGGAGGCCAATTTCAGGTAGAAAAACTCCGCCGCTGGAGTAATTATGATCTTACTTTTACGATGCTTTAATAGCACCTTTGTCACTGAAAAAGCCCAGCTTGCTTTCAAACCAGGACTTTACAAAAACATGACCACAGCAGTCACGCACTAATCCAGGCCTTTAACCCTTACTGCGACAAAAACACAGAATACAATAGATCGGAAATTTCTACATCCACTACACACTGAACGAGACAATCGTCCTCCCCCGCCAGGAGATGCAAACAAACCACATTGGGAAGTAGAGGGGAGGGGGTGTATAATCTTCCGGGAAAGGGCTTCTGCCATTCCCATGCTAGCGAATCCTTTCCGAGTTCCTCACTCGCTGCTTTTTTTTCTCCCCCCCCCCCCCCCCCCCCCCCCCCGCAGGTACTGGGCTCTGGGGGAGCCGAACAATGCTGGAGTGGAGCGATGCGTCACCAAGGGGGCGCGTTTCCACCCCAACAAATGGAACAATGATGTCTGCACCACCCAACACCGCTGGATTTGCCAAATCACCCGCTTTGACTATGCGGCGCGGCATTTCGGATTGGAAGCGCTGCTCAATCAATAGGCCGGTGATATGTTTTCTTTACAAGACTTGACTTTCTGATCACAAGGCTACTCCTCGCTGCTAGGCCGCCATCACTTCCTGTTTTCACACCCATTCGGCTACACGTGGTCAATTGGACCCAAATCAAACAGCAGAAAATCAGAAAGGATGATGATAGGGGCAACCTCGCATTTCTGGAACCATTCTTAAAATATTTTGCTGCACGTAGATTAGCTCTACACCTAATAAAATCATGACTTGAACGTTGCTTCAAGGGTGGGCCTACAGGAATATGGAGACCGGAACTGTGCAGAGTGCTCCCAGTGTGGTCTAACCGAGGGATATGGAGACCGGAACTGTGCACAGTGCTCCCAGTGTGGTCTAACCGAGGGTTATGGAGACCAGAACTGTGCAGAGTGCTCCCAGTGTGGTCTAACTGAGGGATATGGAGACCAGAACTGTGCACAGTGCTGCCAGTGTGGTCTAACCGAGGGATATGGAGACCAGAACTGTGCACAGTGCTCCCAGTGTGGGTCTAACCGAGGGATATGGAGATCAGAACTGTGCAGTGCTCCCAGTGATGTCTAACCGAGGGTTATGGAGACCAGAACTGTGCACAGTGTTCCCAGTGTGGTCTAACCGAGGGATATGGAGACCGGAACTGTGCACAGTGCTCCCAGTGTGGTCTAACCGAGGGATACGGAGACCAGAACTGTGCAGAGTGCTCCCAGTGTGGTCTAACCAAGGGATATGGAGACCAGAACTGTGCACAGTGCTCCCAGTGTGGTCTAACCGAGGGATATGGAGACCGGAACTGTGCACAGTGCTCCCAGTGTGGTCTAACCGAGGGATATGGAGACCGGAACTGTGCACAGTGCTCCTAGTGTTGTCTAACTATGGGTCACGGAGACCGGAGTGTGCATAGGGCTCCTAGTGTGGTCTAACTGAGGGATATGGAGACCGGAGCTGTGCACAGTGCTCCCAGTGTGGTCTAACCGAGGGTCACGGAGACCGGAGTGTGCATAGGGCTCCCAGTGTGGTCTAACTAAGGCTGCAAATAAATTGAACACCATTTATTAATTGCACTCGCAACAATGAATAGATGGAGAAACGAGAAAGTTAGAAAGAAAAGGGAGGGGGGAAAAGAAAAATAAAGATGGGGGGGGAAACTATAGGAACGTGCGACCCAAGGGAGGGGGGGTGGTGATGAGGACAAAATGTAAATAGAACTTAAGGGAAGCAAATGATAAACTTTTCTGTATCGTACACCGATTTGAAAATGCCAATAAAAAGATTTTTTAGAAAAATTATGAATTCCACTTGATGTGCCGATTGTGAATATTATATTTCTCCAATGTCTTCGTACAGCCTGATCTGTGTTCACATGTGAATTCCTTTAATGGAAACAAGGCCGGGGTTCTCCAATCCCGCGGCCAGGTTCTGACACCGACGAGCCACCCCAGCGCCAACCGGCCTCACGTGGCCAGGTATCCACCCCTTCGTGGGGGGGGGGGCTAGTACGGCAAGAGAGTGGTGTCCACTGCTCCGGTGCAGAACAGCCTGCCCACCACAGGTAGCGTGGGTCAGCGCGTGCGCGTGGGTTCCCGTCTCCGCGTCTCTCCCCCGGGCAATACGGTGGATCTCTGCTGGGGCCCGGCGGTGAAGAAAAAAGCCCCCCCCCCACGGAACTAGCCTGCCCGCTGATTGGTAAGCGCACAATCTTGGGCATGGCCACCGTGGATGATCTCGCCCCCGCCCTGGAGTTGGATCCCCCCCCCCCCCACTCCCCACCAGAACAGCCCCGCAGCCAGAACTCCGAGGTCCCGCCGGGTGGGACCATCCGTAACCCATGCTGGTGGAACTCGGCGGGCACTCTGCCCATTGAGGCCTGGAGAATCGCTGGGGTGGGGGCGCTTTCAATAGCCCCCGACAGGCGCTGCGGAGATCCCGTTGGCACCAGAGAATCGGCGTGCCCCTATTCTCGCCCCCCCCCCCCCCCCTCCCGATTCTCTGACCCGGAGCGGGATTGGAGATCCCGGCCATTATCTCCTTGATAGACTCTTTGTCAAACCCGACCTCTACCTTCAGAAGCAAACCAGGACAACGATTGGACTTTTCAGCAGGGTACAATAGTACTTCTCTGATTGGTTACAGTCATAGATCATGACTATCATTAAAACCATTGCCGATTGAAGTGAAAATACTTCCCGCTGGTTTAGCTCACTCAGCTAAATCGCTGGCTTTTAAAGCAGACCAAGGCAGGCCAGCAGCATGGTTCGATTCCCGTACCAGCCTCCCCGGACAGGTGCCGGAATGTGGCGACTAGGGGCTTTTCACAGTAACTTCATTGAAGCCTACTCATGACAATAAGTGATTTTCATTTCATTTCATCCCCTACCTCTCACCCTTGGGCTACCCTTTTCCAGGTGGTTTAAGACCCCCTGCATCTTGGGCAACGGGGTTGGACTATCCACTCTTATTTAACACTTCATAACCTTACACGCAGCAGTCCCATCTCCATTCAGCCTCCTCAACTCCAAAAAAAGCAACGAGGAGATACTGAATTCAGAAACCACCAATTTCCAGAGCACGTGTGGATATTTTAAACGTTAAATCAAAACATCAAGTCAGAAAAGAAAACTTAAACACACAGGATTACACTTACATAGGTAAAATTATCCTTATGGAACATACACCCAAAAGGATTCCTACTTGGTTCGACTCACAAATAATCACCCCTTTAGGTAACCATCCTGGACAGATATTTGATATATATTTTTTAGAAGTCCAATAATGGTAAACCCACTATTTTTGCAGGGGAAGGATTTCTCTCTCACACTCCCACTCTGCTGTGGGAAATTCCAAGAAACTTTTAAAGAATACCCGGTGTTTAAAGTTTGCTTTTTTTTACTCGTCTCTCTCAGCGCGGAGTGCACTCCGCGAGGACTTTCATGGCCAATCCCGGCACAGTTCCCAAACGCTTTTTGCGCATTTTACTCCCCTTTTGTCTTTGATTTGATTCATCGTCACATGAGCGAAGTACAGTGAAAAGTATTTTTCTGCTGCCAAGGGAACATACCCAGTACGTACATAGTAGACACAAGAATAATCAACAGAGTACATTGACAAATGGTACATCGACAAACAGTGATTGGTTACAGTGCGGAACAGGGGACCAAACAAAGCAAATACATGAGCAAGAGCACCGTAGGGCATCGTGAATAGTGTTCTTACAGGGAACAGATCAGTCCGAGGTGGGGGGGGTCATTGAGGAGTCTTGTAGCTGTGGGGAAGAAGCTGTTCCTATGTCTGGATGTGCAGGTCTTCAGACTTCTGTACCTTCTGCCTGATGGAAGGGTCTGGAAGAGGGCAAAGCCTGGGTGGGAGGGGTCTCTGATAATGCTGTCTGCCTTCCTGAGGCAGCAGGAGGTGTAGACAGAATCAATGAGAGGGTGGCAAGCTTGTGTGATGCGTTGAGCTGAGTTCACCACACTCTGCAGTTTCTTGCAATCTTAGACCGAGCAGTTACCATACCAGGTGCCAAAATGGAAAAAAAAATGAACTGAAAATCGCTTATTGTCACGAGTAGGCTTCAAATGAAGTTACTGTGAAAAGCCCCTAGTCGCCACATTCCGGCACCTGTTCGGGGAGGCTGGCATGGGAATGTGATGCAGCTGGATAGGATGCTCTCTATCACACATCTGTAGACGTTTGTGGGAGTCGATGCAGATGTGCAGAATTTCTTTAGCTTCCGTAGGAAGTAGAGACGTTGTTGGGCTTTCTTCGCTGTTGCATCAACGTGAGTGGACCAGGACAGACTGTTGGTGATGGTGACCCCCCAGGAACTTAAAGCTATCGACCATCTCCACTTCAAAGCCATTGATGCAGACGGGAGTGGGGGTCGTGCTGCGCTTCCTGAAGTCGATGATCGACATTTAGGGAGAGGTTGTTTTCAGTACACCATGCAACCAAGTGATCTATCTCCCTTCTGTCATCTGATTCGTCGTTGTTTGAGATACGGCCGATCACAGTTGTATCATCCGCAAACTTATAGATTGAGTTGATGTTGAATCTTGCCACACAGTCATATGTGTATAGGGAGTACAGTAGAGGACTGAGCACACATCCTTGCGGGGCTCCTGTGTTGAGGATCATTGTGGAGGAGGTGCTGTTGCCGATCCTGACAGATTGCGGTCTGTTGGTGAGGGAGTCGAGGATCGAGCTGCATAGGGAGGTTTCACGGCCGAGGTTGCAGAGTTTAGTTATTGGTCTTGCCGGGATAATGGTGTTGAAGGCGGAGCTGTAGTCTACGAATCTTTTCCCGCCATCTTCATCCTACTTTGAAATTTACTTTTCCCAGAATATATAAACCTTATGGACTGCCTTAGTTATTTGCGAGCTTTTGCCAACTTTTATCCCTCTGAAACGTAACAACTCAACACAACAAACCTACCTCATCTCCTAATGCAAATTTCGGTCCATGCCTTATTTACTTGCGGAACATCCAACTTGGCCATGTTTACATCAAGTACCCACCTTTCTCGCCTGAATCTCTTCGATGTCCTCAACTTTGTAGATACACAGTCCTCCGCTTACTTCTATTGAATCACACACACAAACACACGCACATACACAAGACTGTTTCCCCGGCAGAATGCAATAATAAACCCCCTCCCCCCAAAAAATACTGAAACCCTTTTCGTCACGGCCAGCAGCATTCTGACAAATATTTTGACAGAATCAGTCAGTGCTGACACACCACTGTCACCCCTCTCCTGCTCAGTGACACTTTCCAACAAGCACAAACAGGTAAATTGAGACTATATCTCTCTCACACTATCTCTCTCCGTCTGCCTTTTACCGTCTCTCTCTATATATGTCTGTCATGTGAGAGTACCTTTAAGATATGGGTGTTTACTACTGCAGTGATGTTAGAGTGGGTGGAGCTGGGCTGTCTGTCAGCTTTTCACTTTCGTTTTAGGCTGTTTGCTGCAGGGTGTGTTTTAGTTTTGTTTTCAGTGTTGGAGCTGAAGCCAGACAGAGCAGGTGTACTGCTGTTCTCTCTGCCATCAAAAGACTATCTCTTGATCATTTGGTGAATTCACACGTATAAATGTTTTCAGTAGTGACTTGTTTTCATAAAATTTGCAGTGCAGAAGGACACCATTCGGCCCATCGAATCTGCACCGGCTCTTGGTGGGTTACTCCCCATAACCCAGTAATCCCACCCAACACTAAGGGCACATTTGGACAATAAGGGCAATTTAGCATGGCCAATCCACCTAACCTGCACATCTTTGGATTGTGGGAGGAAACCAGAGCACCCGGGGGAAACCCACTCTGACATCACTGCAGCTCTCTAATAAACATCTATTTCGTAAAGGTACAACCACTACAGCTATTCGATAAAAAAAAACACCCATTTCGTAAAGATACTCTCACATGACAGAGGTTATTCTGGAATTCTCTCGACTGTTGGTGAGGACACAGCTGGAGTATTGTGTGCAGTCCAGGAATCCACATTATAGGAGGGATGTGGTAGCCACTGGAAAGGGTGCAGAGGGGATTTACCAGGATGTTGCCTGGGCTGGAGAGTGTTAGTTATGAAGAGAGATTGGATAGACTGGGGTTGTTTTCCTTGGAGCAGAGGAGACTGAGGGGGAACATGATTGAGACGTATAAAATTATGAGGTGCATAGATAGAGTAGACAGGAAATAACTTTTCCCCTTGGCGGAGGTGGTAAATGACCAGGGGGCAGAGATTTACGGTGAGGGGAAGGAGGTTTAGAGGGGATGTGAGGGGAAAACCTTTTCACCCAGAGGGGGGTGGGAGTCTGGAACTCGCTGCCTCAAAGGGGGGTGGAGGCAGAGGCCCTCAGAACATTTCAGAAGCATTTAGAGATGTGCGTGCGATCCCGGGGCAGACACGGGCTGGGAAATGGGACTAGAATGGTTAGGTGGTTGTCCCTTCCAGAGCAGGTGCGATGATCCAAAGGGTATTTACACGCTATAGACCTACGAGTGAGAGGCACACATTGCACACGGGGATCAGACACTCTGCGACTACATCCCTGTATTTGTGGGAGGGTGGGGTCCATTTACTGTTCAGATGTTTGCACAGTAATTAGTTATTTTTCACATTCTTACATGCAATGTGTTGTGGCTGGCAAAGGGAATGTTTATTGCCCCTCTCTAATTGCCCTCGAGGCGGTGTTGGTGAGTTGTCACACTTTGATTCTCGATGGATGCCTGATCATCATTTATGAATGAATTTAACAATTGGAGTGAAGGGATATTTCACCACCATCATCAACTGCTCTCTGAACTTACTCTGGGTCACGGCGTAAATCAGAGTGTTGGTGCAGCAGCTCAGGAGCTGTAGGTTGAAGCCAAGCTCTGACAAAAGTGAATGGAGATATATAGACTGATAACCAAACCACCACATCCTGATCCAGATGGAATAAATCATTAATATTGACCACAATGTGATGAAATTCGCTGAGATAACAATCAGTAAAATTATGGATTTCCTGCGACTCTCCATCTCTGGATCTATGTGATTCTCCTCACTACTGTGAGCCTGTAGTCTCTTGCGGGCCCTGCTGCTCACTACAATGTGCCTGATGGTGAAAACATTGAGCAGCAGAATCAGGACAAACGGCACACATGGTGTGAGAATGCTGTGGAGGAACTCAATCGGGACCCATAATGTTGATACGCGAGCCTGCATTCTTATAAGACAAAACCATGGTTGATTCAACAGTACATACTCCCCTGTCAGCATGAAGTACCAGAAAATGTTCTTCAAAGTGCTCAGCACAGTCACTGTTCCCAGAACCAAAGCCGCCGTTTTCTCAGTGCAATATTTACATTTCAGCTTCGAGCAACAAATAGCCACAAATCGATCAGAGGTGAAAGTGACGGTGAACCAGACAGAACAGTCAGTGATGGCGTAAACCAATACGGCGTGAATATTACACAGGGGGACAGACTCCAGGAAAGTAAACTGTTCCTTAAAAACTATTGGGATGTGTCTCAGTAACAGGTCCAGGATGATGACCAGGAGATCTGATGCTGCCATGGCCACCAGGTAGCGAGTGACACATTTAGAGAGACCACACTTTCCTTGGCATAAGATCACAATCGTCACCGTGTTAACTACGAGGAAGGGATATAAACAGAACATTATACATGAGGGTGGGCGAGACCATCCAACTTGATTGAGGACTTATGACATTCTGAAATATGTTAGTCTATCCAATGGTAGATTGAAAATATTATATCTGTGACAGCGTTCGTTTGGTAAGAGAATAATTAGTAATAATTGAATCCAAATGAAAATTAATATTTGGGAAGGAGGAACACTTGTGAAATGTGGAAAATTAGACTCATTGAGTTAGTGTGGGTGAGAATCAACCGAGGGTTCTGCCCCTCTTCAATGCCCAGAGACCCCAGCCCAGGAGAGGCAGAAGTTGTCTGAATTACTGATTGCAACGTGGAGCTGGGTTTGCATTAGCAGATTACAATGCCGGGAAACGAACGTCAAACTTAATGTGAACATCTTCGGTAACTCCCTCCATTGAGAATCCACTGGCAATTTAATGGTTGATTTAATCTACGGCATTAGCCCACGGATTAATTTTCATATCACATTGAATTTTCCATTTTATTGCAAAAGAGGATGTGGGCGTCTGCGGCTTCCCCAGAATTTATTCCCCATTCCTTGTGGCTCATTGAGAAGGTGGTAGTGAGCCTCCATCGTGAAGCCGCTGAGGTCCCATGTGATGTAGGGACACCCACAGCGCTTTTAGCGAGGCAGATGTAGGAATTTGAGCCAGCGACAGAGAAGGAACGGTTGATATATTTGCAAATCAGGATGCTCTGAGGGTTTGTGTGTGTGGGTGTTGGGGGGGTGTGTTGGGGCGGGTGTGGAGTGGGGGGGAAGGGAGCAGGGGTGGAGTGGGGGGGGGGGTGGATTGTGGGGAGAGAAGGGGGGTGGGGGTGGAGCTGGGGGTGTAGGGGGGTGGGGTGGAGTGGGGGGAAAGTGGGGTGTGGGTGGAGTGGGGGTGTAACGGGCGGGGAGGGGGGAGTGCTCGGAGAAGGAACAAACACCTGATTGCCCTTGTCCTTCTCGGTGGCAGAGGTCACAGGTTTGGAAGATGGTGCGGAAGGAGCCTTCGCGAGATGCCGCAGGGCATCATTCAGACGGTACACACGGCTGCCACTCTGCATTGTATGTGGTGGGGGAAATGCTTTCAGATCGGTAGTTGGAATTTAAATTCAGTCAATTAATTCCGCAATAGAAAGCCAGTTTCAGTCTTATGACCATGAGATGACCATCGATTGCATTTTGGAGCCAAGGAGTTTGTTCATGCCAGTTACGGCAGGAAATCTACCGTTCTCAGCTGGCCTGGACTCTGGTGACACCAGACCCACAGAAATGTGACCGATTCCACTACACCCTCCCAAAGAACCCACGCAAGTCGCCCGGCATCAGGTGAGCGGAGGATGTGCAACACATTCTGGCCATGCCAGCAATTCGGGCACCCCGTATAAAAATACCGAATAAAAACATGTCAAGCCGCAACATGCGAATCATTCCAGCAGACTGCAATGGCAGTCAGTAAGGGGGGGGGGGGGCGAAATTTCAGGTCTGATTCCCACATTGGGATGAAACTTGGCACCTCGTCCGTGACTACCCACAGCTCCAGACTACATCAGGTTCCGAGCAGTGCTTCCGGTACCTGGGAACTCAGAATGACCCGTAACACAGCCACCCAGGTACTTACAAGGCACCCCGACAGCAACAAGGAGAGGGTAGTAAATCTCCTCAATCTCCAGGAGGAGGTAATATATCTGCCACTCGGTTTCAATGCTAATTCCCATTTGTTTCCGTGCTCTCTCCTCCCCCTCTCTCGGCAGTCGATGATCCCTGTTAGTGTTGGAGCTGACGGTGATGCTGTCGACTCTGTGATAACACATTGACGAGAGCCCCTTATTAATAGGGGAGTGGAACCCTCCAGTGACATTAACTGGAGTCCATGGAGATTCCTGTTACTCACGGTCGCTTAACAAACAAGTTTGATTCACCACTTGCAACTGGAAACATTTATCACCAGAAAACATCTTCAACTCAGTTTTCTGTGCTGTAGGCAAAGTGACAATATGCATACACCACTGCCTATCCAATCCACAGAGGACCTTCCAAGTGTCCAGTATTGTGAGCAAAGCAATAGCAGGATATCGAAATCCAGGATAAGAGGGGAAAAGGTTTCTACTTTTTAATTGGTTATCCTCTCAGTTCAGACTCACAGAGGACAATGTGCCGCTGCTGGTGTAGACTGGGAAGTGTGTAACAATGTTCCTCAGCTGGTGTGGACTGGGAAGTGTGTAACAATGTTCCCCAGCTGGTGTGGACTGGGAAGTGTGTAACAATGTTCCTCAGCTGGAGTGGACTGGGAAGTGTGTAACAATATTCCTCAGCTGGTGTGGACTGGGAAGTGTGTAACAGTGTTCCTCAGCTGGTGTGGACTGGGAAGTGTGTAACAATGTTCCTCAGCTGGTGTGGACTGGGAAGTGTGTAACAATATTCCTCTGCTGGTGTGGACTGGGAAGTGTGTAACAATGTTCCTCAGCTGGTGTGGACTGGGAAGTGTGTAACAATGTTCCTCTGCTGGTGTGGACTGGGAAGTGTGTAACAATGTTCCTCTGCTGGCGTGGACTGGAAAGTGTGTAATAATTTTCCTCTGCTGGTGTGGACTGGTAAGTGTGTAAAAATGTTCCTCTGCTAGTGTGGACTGGGAAGTGTGTAACAATGATCCTCAGCTGGTGTGGACTGGAAAGTGAGTAAAAATGTTCCTCTGCTGGTGTGGACTGGGAAGTGTGTAACAATGTTCCTCTGCTGGTGTGGACTGGGAAGTGTGTAACAATGTTCCTCTGCTGGTGTGTACTGGGAAGTGTGTAACAATGTTCCTCTGCTGGTGTGTACTGGGAAGTGTGTAACAATGATCCTCGGCTGATGTGGACTGGGAAGTGTGTAACAATGTTCCTCAGATGGTGTGTACTGGGAAGTGTGTAACAATGTTCCCCTGCCTGTGTGAACTGGGAATTGTGTAACAATGTTCCCCAGCTGGTGTGAACTGGGAAGTGTGTAACAATGTTCCTCTGCCTGTGTGAACTGGGAATTGTGTAACAATGATCCTCAGCTCGTGTGTACTGGGAAGTGTGTAACAATGTTCCCCTGCCTGTGTGAACTGGGAATTGTGTAACAATGTTCCCCAGCTGGTGTGAACTGGGAATTGTGTAACAATGTTCCCCAGCTGGTGTGAAGTGGGAAGTGTGTAACAATGTTCCTCTGCCTGTGTGAACTGGGAATTGTGTAACAATGATCCTCAGCTCGTGTGTACTGGGAAGTGTGTAACAATGTTCCCCTGCCTGTGTGAACTGGGAATTGTGTAACAATGTTCCCCTGCCTGTGTGAACTGGGAAGTGTGTAACAATGTTCCTCTGCCTGTGTGAACTGGGA
The DNA here is from genome assembly GCF_902713615.1 of Scyliorhinus canicula. Classification (NCBI taxonomy): domain Eukaryota; kingdom Metazoa; phylum Chordata; class Chondrichthyes; order Carcharhiniformes; family Scyliorhinidae; genus Scyliorhinus; species Scyliorhinus canicula. The sequence goes on along the minus strand of NC_052165.1, from coordinate 91,243,979 downwards.
ATTGTGTAACAATGATCCTCAGCTCGTGTGTACTGGGAAGTGTGTAACAATGTTCCCCAGCTGGTGCGGACTGGGAAGTGTGTAACAATGTTCATCTGCTGGTGTGGACTGGGAAGTGTGAAACAATGTTCCCCAGCTGGTTTGGACTGGGAAGTGTGAAACAATGTTCCTCTGCTGGAGTAAACTAGGAAGTGTGTAACAATGTGCAACAGCTGGTGTGGACTGGGAAGTGTGTAACAATGTTCCTCTGCTGGTGTGGACTGGGAAATGTGTAACAATGTTCCTTAGCTGGTGTTGAGTGCGATGGAGGCAGCACGGTAGCATGGTGGTTAGCATAAATGCTTCACAGCTCCAGGGTCCTAGGTTCGATTCCCAGCTGGGTCACTGTCTGTGTGGAGTCTGCACATCCTCCCCGTGTGTGCGTGGGTTTCCTCCGGGTGCTCCGGTTTCCTCCCATGGGTTAGGTGGATTGGCAATGCTAAATTGCCCATAGTATCCTAAAAAGTAAGGTTAAGGGGGGGGGGTTGTTGGGTTACGGGTATAGGGTGGGTACGTGGGTTTGAGTGGTGTGATCATTGCTCGGCACAACATTGAGGGCCGAAGGGCCTGTTCTGTGCTCTACTGTTCTATCTATTCTATGTGTGTAACAATGTGCCTCAGCTGGCGTGGACTGGGAAGTGTGTAACAATGTTCCCCTGCCTGTGTGAACTGGGAATTGTGTAACAATGTTCCCCAGCTGGTGTGGACTGGGAAGTATGTAACCATGATCCTCTGCTGGTGTGGACTGGGAAGTGTGTAACAACGTTACTCAGCTGGTGTTCACTGGAAAGTGTGTAACAATGTTCCTCGGGGTTACAGTGAGTGGTGTTCCCGGGGTTACAGAGAGTGGTGTTCCCGGGGTTACAGAGAGTGGTGTTCCCGGGGTTACAGTGAGTGGTGTTCCCGGGGCTACAGGGAGTGGTGTTCCCGGGGTTACAGAGAGTGGTGTTCCCGGGGCTACAGATAGTGGTGTTCCCGGGGCTACAGAGAGTGGTGTTCCCGGGGTTACAGAGAGTGGTGTTCCCGGGGTTACAGAGAGTGGTGTGCCCGGGGTTACAGAGAGTGGTGTTCCCGGGGTTACAGAGAGTGGTGTTGTTCCCGGGGCTACAGAGAGTGGTGTTCCCGGGGTTACAGAGAGTGGTGTTCCCTGGGTTACAGAGAGTGGTGATCCTGAGGCTACAGAGAGTGGTGTCCCCGGGGCTACAGAGAGTGGTGTTCCCAGGGCTACAGAGAGTGGTGTCCCCGGGGTTACAGAGAGTGGTGTTCCCGGGAATACAGAGAGTGGTGTTCCCGGGGCTACAGAGAGTGGTGTTCCCGGGAATACAGAGAGTGGTGTTCCCGGGGTTACAGAGAGTGGTGTTCCCGGGGTTACAGAGAGTGGTGTTCCCGGGGCTTCAGAGAGTGGTGTTCCCGGGGCTACAGAGAGTGGTGTTCCCGGGGTTACAGAGAGTGGTGTTCCCAGGGCTACAGAGAGTGGTGTTCCGGGAGCTACAGAGAGTGGTGTTCCCGGGGCTACAGAGAGCGGTATTCCCGGGGTTACAAAGAGTGGTGTTCCCGGGGCTACAGAGAGTGGTGTTCCCGGGGCTACAGAGAGTGGTGTCCCCGGGGCTACAGAGAGTGGTGTTCCCGGGGCTACAGATAGTGGTGTTCCCGGGGTTACAGAGAGTGGTGTTCCCGGGGTTACAGAGAGTGGTGTTCCCGGGGCTACAGAGAGTGGTGTTCCTCGGGGCTACAGAGAGTGGTGTTCCCGGGGCTACAGAGAGTGGTGTCCCCGGGGCTACAGAGAGTGGTGTTCCCGGGGCGACAGAGAGTGGTGTTCCCGGGGTTACAGAGAGTGGTGTTCCCGGGAATACAGAGAGTGGTGTTCCCGGGGTTACAGAGAGTGGTGTTCCCGGGGTTACAGAGAGTGGTGTTCCCGGGGCAACAGAGAGTGGTGTTCCCGGTGCTACAGAGAGTGGTGTTCCCGGGAATACAGAGAGTGGTGTCCCCCGGGGTTACAGAGAGTGGTGTTCCCGGGGTTACAGAGAGTGGTGTTCCCGGGAATACAGAGAGTGGTGTTCCCGGGGCTACAGAGAGTGGTGTTCCCGGGGCTACAGAGAGTGGTGTTCCCGGGGCTACAGAGAGTGGTGTTCCCGGGGCTACAGAGAGTGGTGTTCCCGGGGATACAGAGAGTGGTGTTCCCGGGGCTACAGAGAGTGGTGTTCCCGGGGCTACAGAGAGTGGTGTTCCCGGGGTTACAGAGAGTGGTGTTCCCGGGGTGACAGAGAGTGGTGTTCCCGGGGTTACAGAGAGTGGTGTTCCCGGGGCTACAGAGAGTGGTGTTCCCGGGAATACAGAGAGTGGTGTTCCCGGGAATACAGAGAGTGGTGTTCCCGGGGCTACAGAGAGTGGTGTTCCCGGGGCTACAGAGAGTGGTGTTCCCGGGGCTACAGAGTGTGGTGTTCCCGGGGCTACAGAGAGTGGTGTTCCCGGGGCTACAGAGAGTGGTGTTCCCGGGGCTACAGAGAGTGGTGTTCCCGGGGCTACAGAGAGTGGTGTTCCCGGGGCTACAGAGAGTGGTGTTCCCGGGGATACAGAGAGTGGTGTTCCCGGGGCTACAGAGAGTGGTGTTCCCGGGGCTACAGAGAGTGGTGTTCCCGGGGTTACAGAGAGTGGTGTTCCCGGGGTGACAGAGAGTGGTGTTCCCGGGGTTACAGAGAGTGGTGTTCCCGGGGTTACAGAGAGTGGTGTTCCCGGGGCTACAGAGAGTGGAGTTCCTGGGGCTACAGAGAGTGGTGTTCCCGGGGTGACAGAGAGTGGTGTTCCCGGGGCTACAGAGAGTGGTGTCCCCGGGGCTACAGAGAGTGGTGTACCCGGGGCTACAGAGAGTGGTGTTCCCGGGAATACAGAGAGTGGTGTTCCCGGGAATACAGAGAGTGGTGTTCCCGGGGCTACAGAGAGTGGTGTTCCCGGGAATACAGAGAGTGGTGTTCCCGGGGTTACAGAGAGTGGTGTCCCCGGGGTTACAGAGAGTGGTGTTCCCGGGGCTACAGAGAGTGGTGTTCCCGGGGTTACAGAGAGTGGTGTTCCCGGGGCTACAGAGAGTGGTGTTCCCGGGGTTACAGAGAGTGGTGTTCCCGGGGCTACAGAGAGAGGTGTTCCCGGGGCTACAGAGAGTGGTGTTCCCGGGGTTACAGAGAGTGGTGTTCCCGGGGCTACAGAGAGTGGTGTTCCCGGGGCTACAGAGAGTGGTGTTCCCGGGGTTACAGAGAGTGGTGTTCCCGGGGCTACAGAGAGTGGTGTTCCCGGGGTTACAGAGAGTGGTGTTCCCGGGGTTACAGAGAGTGGTGTTCCCGGGGTTACAGAGAGTGGTGTTCCCGGGGCTACAGAGAGTGGTGTTCCCGGGGCTACAGAGAGTGGTGTTCCCCGGGGCTACAGAGAGTGGTGTACCCTGGGCTACAGAGAGTGGTGTTCCCGGTGCTACAGAGAGTGGTGTTCCCGGGAATACAGAGAGTGGTGTCCCCCGGGGTTACAGAGAGTGGTGTTCCCTGGGCTACAGAGAGTGGTGTTCCCGGGGCTACAGGGAGTGGTGTTCCCTGGGCTACAGAGAGTGGTGTCCCCGGGGTTACAGAGAGTGGTGTTCCCGGGGTTACAGAGAGTGGTGTTCCCGGGGTTACAGAGAGTGGTGTTCCCGGGGCTACAGAGAGTGGAGTTCCTGGGGCTACAGAGAGTGGTGTTCCCGGGGTGACAGAGAGTGGTGTTCCCGGGGCTACAGAGAGTGGTGTACCCGGGGCTACAGAGAGTGGTGTTCCCGGGAATACAGAGAGTGGTGTCCCCGGGGTTACAGAGAGTGGTGTTCCCGGGGCTACAGAGAGTGGTGTTCCCGGGGCTACAGAGTGTGGTGTTCCCGGGGCTACAGAGAGTGGTGTTCCCGGGGCTACAGAGAGTGGTGTTCCCGGGGCTACAGAGAGTGGTGTTCCCGGGGCTACAGAGAGTGGTGTTCCCGGGGCTACAGAGAGTGGTGTTCCCGGGGATACAGAGAGTGGTGTTCCCGGGGCTACAGAGAGTGGTGTTCCCGGGGCTACAGAGAGTGGTGTTCCCGGGGTTACAGAGAGTGGTGTTCCCGGGGTGACAGAGAGTGGTGTTCCCGGGGTTACAGAGAGTGGTGTTCCCGGGGTTACAGAGAGTGGTGTTCCCGGGGCTACAGAGAGTGGAGTTCCTGGGGCTACAGAGAGTGGTGTTCCCGGGGTGACAGAGAGTGGTGTTCCCGGGGCTACAGAGAGTGGTGTCCCCGGGGCTACAGAGAGTGGTGTACCCGGGGCTACAGAGAGTGGTGTTCCCGGGAATACAGAGAGTGGTGTTCCCGGGAATACAGAGAGTGGTGTTCCCGGGGCTACAGAGAGTGGTGTTCCCGGGAATACAGAGAGTGGTGTTCCCGGGGTTACAGAGAGTGGTGTCCCCGGGGTTACAGAGAGTGGTGTTCCCGGGGCTACAGAGAGTGGTGTTCCCGGGGTTACAGAGAGTGGTGTTCCCGGGGCTACAGAGAGTGGTGTTCCCGGGGTTACAGAGAGTGGTGTTCCCGGGGCTACAGAGAGAGGTGTTCCCGGGGTTACAGAGAGTGGTGTCCCCGGGGCTACAGAGAGTGGTGTTCCCGGGGTTACAGAGAGTGGTGTTCCCGGGGTTACAGAGAGTGGTGTTCCCGGGGCTACAGAGAGTGGTGTTCCCGGGGCTACAGAGAGTGGTGTTCCCCGGGGCTACAGAGAGTGGTGTACCCTGGGCTACAGAGAGTGGTGTTCCCGGTGCTACAGAGAGTGGTGTTCCCGGGAATACAGAGAGTGGTGTCCCCCGGGGTTACAGAGAGTGGTGTTCCCTGGGCTACAGAGAGTGGTGTTCCCGGGGCTACAGGGAGTGGTGTTCCCTGGGCTACAGAGAGTGGTGTCCCCGGGGTTACAGAGAGTGGTGTTCCCGGGGTTACAGAGAGTGGTGTTCCCGGGGCTACAGAGAGTGGTGTTCCCAGGGCTACAGAGAGTGGTGTTCCCCGGGCTACAGAGAGTGGTGTTCCCGTGGTTACAGAGAGTGGTGTTCCCGGGGTTACAGAGAGTGGTGTTCCCGGGTTTACAGAGAGTGGTGTTCCCCTGGGGCTACAGAGAGTGGTGTTCCCGGGGTTACAGAGAGTGGTGTTCCCGGGGCTACAGAGAGTGGAGTTCCTGGGGCTACAGAGAGTGGTGTTCCCGGGGTTACAGAGAGTGGTGTTCCCGGGGTTACAGAGAGTGGTGTTCCCCTGGGGCTACAGAGAGTGGTGTTCCCGGGGTTACAGAGAGTGGTGTTCCCGGGGCTACAGAGAGTGGTGTCCCCGGGGTTACAGAGAGTGGTGTTCCCGGGGTTACAGAGAGTGGTGTTCCCGGGGCTACAGAGAGTGGTGTCCCCGGGGTTACAGAGAGTGGTGTTCCCGGGGGCTACAGAGAGTGGTGTTCCCGGGGCTACAGGGAGTGGTGTTCCCGGGGCTACAGAGAGTGGTGTTCCCGGGGCTACAGAGAGTGGTGTTCCCGGGGTTACAGAGAGTGGTGTTCCCGGGGCTACAGAGAGTGGTGTTCCCGGGGTTACAGAGAGTGGTGTTCCCGGGGCTACAGAGAGTGGTGTTCCCGGGGTTACAGAGAGTGGTGTTCCCGGGGTTACAGAGAGTGGTGTTCCCGGGGTTACAGAGAGTGGTGTTCCCGGGGCTACAGAGAGTGGTGTTCCCCGGGGCTACAGAGAGTGGTGTTCCCGGGGCTACAGAGAGTGGAGTTCCCGGGGTTACAGAGAGTGGTGTTCCCGGGGCTACAGAGAGTGGTGTTCCCGGGGTTACAGAGAGTGGTGTTCCCGGGGTTACAGAGAGTGGTGTTCCCGGGGCTACAGAGAGTGATGTTCCCGGGGCTACAGAGAGTGGTGTTCCCGGGGTTACAGAGAGTGGTGTTCCCGGGGTTACAGAGAGTGGTGTTCCGGGGAATACAGAGAGTGGTGTTCCCGGGAATACAGAGAGTGGTGTTCCCGGGGCTACAGAGAGTGGTGTTCCCGGGGCTACAGAGAGTGGAGTTCCCGGGGTTACAGAGAGTCGTGTTCCCGGGGTTACAGAGAGTGGTGTTCCCGGGGTTACAGAGAGTGGTGTTCCCGGGAATACAGAGAGTGGTGTTCCCGGGGTTACAGAGAGTGGTGTTCCCGGGGCTACAGAGAGTGGTGTTCCCGGGGCTACAGAGAGTGGTGTTCCCGGGGTGACAGAGAGTGGTGTTCCCGGGAATACAGAGAGTGGTGTTCCCGGGGCTACAGAGAGTGGTGTTGTTCCCTGGGTCGACAGAGAGTGGTGTTCCCGGGAATACAGAGAGTGGTGTTCCCGGGGTTACAGAGAGTGGTGGTGGAGACTCCGACACGCTTCCCACCACACCTGGTGACCAGGAGCCTCTCAATCTCTTACCTCCTGCCTCTGGGATGTGTTGGGAATGACGCACGGATGTTCATTCGATCCATAACACCAGAAGGCCATAAGACATAGGAGCAGAATTAGGCCACTCGGCCCATTGAGTCTGCTCCGCCATTCAATCATGGCTGATATTTTTCTCATCCCCATTCTCCTCCCTATAACCGCTGACCCCCTTATTGACCAGAAGGCCATTCGCTGGTGCACCTTCCGAATGCATCACCCTTGGACCATCAGGACCCAGTGTGGGATTCGAACCGGGACCCTCTGACTCAGAGAGGCTACCCCCCTGCATCACTAGAACTCCCAAACAAAAAGTGACAGTGTCAGTCAAAGGTGGAAATGGAAAAGCTGATGCCTGGGGAATAATGGAACTCGGTTGTTCTGTAGCTGTCTGAACCGATGTGGGATTCAATCCATGAAACTTGATCGATAAAGCAGGTGTTCCACGTTATAGGTGAGTTGTGTTAATTGAAGCCAAGCTGGTTGGTGAATCAAACGACCCGGTACAGAGATAATTATATCGAGAGCGTTTATTGACTCGTTCAGTCCCTGCAGCTCTCCACCGCTCCACCCAGTGTCCCAGGCATCCCCTCTTTAGCTCGGGGCTAAAGGGATCGAGGGATATGGGGGGAAGGCGGGATCAGGATATTGAACTGACGATCAGCCATGATCAGAATGAACGGAGGAGCAGCCTCGAAGGGCTGAATGGCCTCCTCCTGCTTCTATTTTCTGTGCATGTTCCTATATCAGTTAAGGGCATCCGTTAGATTATATATCTGCCCTATTTGGTTAGCCCTGCTGCCTCACGGCGCCGAGATCCCAGGTTCGATCCCGGCTCTGGGTCACTGTCCGTGTGGAGTTGGCACATTCTCCCCGAGTTTGCGTGGGTTTCACCCCCACAACCCAAAGATATGCAGGCTGGGTGGATTGGCCACGCTAAATTGCCCCTTAACTGGAAAAAATGCATTGGGTACCCTAAATTTATAAAAATATATATATATCTGCTCTCTTTAAAACCAATTATTCACAGCTAAACTAATGAACTGATGGCTCTTTAATGAGGCACAGTGACAAAATAGAGAACTTTACTTGAATTGAATTCATTCCGTATCCTGTTAATGTTCCTTGGGGATGTTGCTGCACTCATACCCCAGTGGTTCCCATCGGGCGCCGACACATTGACTATTTATCTGGGGTCAAAGACAATTTTATCAATCACCCTGCTTCTCGTGACCTTAGCAATGTGATTGGCAGGACATCAACACACCTTAACCATGTTATTATGGGGCATCAACAAACATGATCAATGCAATTGACGAGGCGTTAAGAAACCAACCACAATGTCCATGATATGAAATTGGCCAACAATGTGATTGACGCGAGGTTATTAACACAGCCGTTAGACGTGACCTCTGCTAACAGCAATTTGAGGTGACCTTTCGTTGGTGACCTTTTCGAATTAATTGTATGGCAGCTATTTTACCCAACGACACAGAGATACAGAGTCTGTGTCTCCACAGGACTGCCATCCAGATCAGTGTGAGGTGATGCACTTGGCCAGGACAAACAAGGCAAGGGGAATACACAATAAACGGCCGGATCCTGGGAAGCACTGAGGATCAGAGGGAACTTAACTCATCCTTCAGTTGGTTAAAGTGTTTAAGAATCTATCAGGTATATCAGCTGTTTATTAATAATAATCTTTATTAGTGTCACAAGTAGGCTTACATTAACACTGCAATGAAATTACTGTGAAAATCACCTAGTTGCCACACTCCGGCGCCTGTTCGGGTACGCAGAGGGAGAGTTCAGAATGTCCAATTCGCCTAACAGCCCGTCTTTCGGGACTTGTGGGAGGAAACCGGAGCACCCGGAGGAAACCCACGCAGACACGGAGAACATGCAGACTCCGCACAGACCAATGATGCCAGCCGGGAATCGAACCCGGGACACTAGATCTGTGAAGTAACAGTGATAACCACTGTGCTACCGAGCTGTACTCATAGAGTCATAGAGTTTAACATCAGGGAGGTATTATGAGCCAGGGTTTAGAGAACCCCAAAGTGTATCATGGAGTTCACCTGACCCACAACTTTTAATAGATGGTGGTATGGGGAGTACACGGGGCTACTTTATAGGTGTGATGTAACAGAGAGTTAAAGTACTTTTAAATTAAAACAATGTTTATTTATGAAACCACTTAACACTTTATAATCCCACAGTAAACATCGTAACAACTATCAACACCAATAAAACCCCCAAAGAATACAGTACTCTACAAGTAACTCTTAATCTTTCCTTGCAACATCCCTAAGACAAAAGACCCTTTTTACAGAAAGACATCAGGTTTAAATTCACCACTGAGACACGTATCACATTGAAATCCCCAAATGAGCTGGAGTCAGTCTGTAGCCTGCAGAGAGACATCCTTACAGCTGCTGGCTTTGCCTGCAGCTATCCAGCTCTCAAAACCAAACTGAACCACACTCGGTAGCAGCCAGCCCAAAGCGAAAGCAGACAGACAGCCCAGCTCCACCCACACTCTGACATCACTGCAGCTCTCTAATAAACACCTATTTTGTAAAGGTACAACCACTACAGCTATTCGATAAAAAAAACACCCATTTCGTAAAGATACTCTCACATGACAGAGGTTATTCTGGAATTCACTCGACTGTTGGTGAGGACACAGCTGGAGTATTGTGTGCAGTTCTGGAATCCACATTACAGGAGAGATGTGATAGCCACTGGAAAGGGTGCAGAGGAGATTTACCAGGATGTTGCCTGGGCTGGAGAGTGTTAGTTATGAAGAGAGATTGGACAGACTGGGGTTGTTTTCCTTGGAGCAGAGGAGACTGAGGGGGGACAGGATTGAGATGTATAAAATTATGAGGGGCATAGATAGAGTCGACAGGAAGTAACTTTTCCCCTTGGTGGAGGGATCAATGACTAGGGGGCAGAGATTGAAGGTGAGGGGCAGGAGGTTTAGAGGGGATGTGAGGGAATACCTTTTCACCCAGAGGGGGGTGGGAGTCTGGAACTCGCTGCCTGAAAGGGGGGTGGAGGCAGAGGCCCTCAGAACATTTCAGAAGGATTTAGAGATGCGCTTGCGATCCCGGGGCAGACACGGCTATGGGACAAGTGCTGGGAAATGGGACTAGAATGGTTAGGTGGTTGTCCCTTCCAGAGAAGATACGATGATCCAAAGGGTATTTACATGCTATAGACCTACGAGTGAGAGGCACACATTGCACACGAGGATCAGACACTCTGTGACTACATCCCTGTATTTGTGGGAGGGTGGGGTCCATTTACTGTTCAAATGTTTGCACAGTTATTAGTTATTTTTCACGTTCTTGCACGCGATGTGGTGTGGCTGGCAAAGGGAACGTTTATTGCCCCTCTCTAATTGCCCTCGTGGCGGTGTTGGTGAGTTGTCACACTTTGATTCTCGATGGACGCCTGATCATCATTTATGAATGAATTTAACAATTGGAGTGAAGGGATATTTCATCACCATCATCAACTGCTCTCTGAACTTACTCTGGGTCACGGCGTAAACCAGAGTGTTGGTGCAACAGCTCAGGAGCTGCAGGATGAAGCCAAGCTCTGACAAAAATGAATGGAGATAGACAGACTGATAGCCCAACCACCACATCCTGATCCAGATGGAATAAATCATTAATATTGACCACAATGTGACGAAATTCGCTGAGATAACAATCAGTAAAATTATGGATTTCCTTCGACTCTCCATCTCTGGATCTCTGTGACTCTCCTCACTGCTGTGAGCCTGTAGTCTCCGGCGGGCCCTGCTGCTCACTACAATGTGCCTGATGGTGAAAACATTGAGCAGCAGAATCAGGATAAACGGCACACATGGTGTTAGAATTTTGTCGAGGAACTCAACCGCGACCCATAATGGTAATTCAGCACCGTGTATTCCTATAAGGCAAAACCATGGTTGATTCATCAGTACATACTCCCCTGTCAGCATGAAGTACCAGAAAATGTTCTTCAAAGCGCTCAGCACAGTCACTGTTCCCAGAACCAAAGCCGCCGTTTTCTCCCTGCAATATTTACATTTCAGCTTCGGGCAACAAATGGCCACAAATCGATCAAAGGTGAAAGTGACGGTGAACCAGACAGAACAGTCAGTGACGGCGTAAACCAATACGGCGTGAATATTACACAGGGCGACGTACTCAAGGAAAGTAAACTGTTCCTTAAAAACTATTGGGATGTGTCTCAGTAACAGGTCCAGGATGATGACCAGGAGATCTGATGCTGCCATGGCCACCAGGTAGCGAGTGACACATTTAGAGAGACCACACTTTCCTTGGCATAAGATCACAATCGTCACCGTGTTAACTACGAGGAAGGGATATAAACAGAACATTATACATGAGGGTGGGCGAGAGGATCCAACTTGATTGAGGACTTATGACATTCTGAAATATGTTAGTCTATCCAATGGTAGATTGAAAATATTATATCTGTGACAGGGTTCATTTGGTAAGAGAATAATTAATAATAATTGAATCCAAATGAAAATTAATATTTGGGAAGGAGGAACACTTGTCAAATGTGGAAAATTAGACTCATTGAGTTAGTGTGGGTGAGAATCAACCGAGGGTTCTGCCCCTCTTCAATGCCCAGTGACCCCAGCTCAGGAGAGCCAGAAGTTGTCTGAATTACTGATTGCAACGTGGAGCTGGGTTTGCATTAGCAGATTACAATGCCGGGAAACGAACGCCAAACTTAGAACATAGAACAGTACAGCACAGAACAGGCCCTTCGGCCCTCAGTGTTGTGCCGAGCCATGATCACCCTACTCAAACCCACGTATCCACCCTATACCCGTAACCCAACAACCCCCCCTTAACCTTACTTTTTAGGACACTACGGGCAATTTAGCATGGCCAATCCACCTAACCCGCACATCTTTGGACTGTGGGAGGAAACCGGAGCACCCGGAGGAAACCCACGCACACACGGGGAGGACGTGCAGACTCCACACAGACAGTGACCCAGCCGGGAATCGAACCTGGGACCCTGGAGCTGTGAAGCATTTATGCTAACCGCTATGCTACCGCGCTGCCCCTTAATGAGAACATCTTCGGTAACTCCCTCCATTGAGAATCCAGTGGCAATTTAATGGTTGATTTAATCTACAGCATTAGCCCACGGATTAATTTTCATATCACATTGAATTTTCCATTTTATTGCAAAAGAGGATGTGGGCGTCTACGGCTACCCCAGCATTTATTCCCCATTCCTTGTGGCTCATTGAGAAGGTGGTAGTGAGCCTCCATCGTGAAGCCGCTGAGGTCCCATGTGATGTAGGGACACCCACAACGCTTTTAGCGAGAGAGAAGTAGGATTTTGAGCCAGCGACAGAGAAGGAACGGTTGATATATTTGCAAGTCAGGATGCTCTGAGGGTTTGTGTGTGGGTGTGTGGAGGGGGGGGGGTGGGGTCGGGACGGGCGTGGTGTGTGGGGGAAGGGAGCAGGTGTGGAGTGTGGGGGGAAGGGGAGCTGGGAATATGGGGGGAGAAGGGGGGTGGGGGTGGAGTTGGGGGGTAGGGGGGTGGGGGTGGAGTGGGGTGAAAGGGGGGTGGGGGTGGAGTGGGGGGAAAGCGGGGTGTGGGTGGAGTGGGGGGAAAGCGGGCTGGGGGTTGAGTGGGGGGGGTAACGGAGGGGAGTGCTCGGAGAAGGAACAAACACCTGATTGCCCTTCTCCTTCTCGATGGCAGAGGTCACAGGTTTGGAAGATGGTGCGGAAGGAGCCTTCGCGAGATGCCGCAGGGCATCATTCAGACGGTACACACGGCTGCCACTCTGCATTGTATGTGGTGGGGGAAATGCTTTCAGATCGGTAGTTGGAATTTAAATTCAGTCAATTAATTCCGCAATAGAAAGCCAGTTTCAGTCTTATGACCATGAGATGACCATCGATTCCATTTTGGAGCCAAGGAGTTTGTTCATGCCAGTTACGGCAGGAAATCTTCCGTTCTCAGCTGGCCTGGACTCTGGTGACACCAGACCCACAGAAATGTGACCGATTCCACTACACCCTCCCAAAGAACCCACGCAAGTCTCCCGGCATCAGGTGAGCGGAGGATGTGCAACACATTCTGGCCATGCCAGCAATTCGGGCATCCCATATAAAAATACTGAATAAAAACATGTCAAGCCGCAACATGCCAATCATTCCAGCAGACTGCAATAACAGTCAGTAAGGGGGGGGGGGGCGAAATTCCAGGTCTGATTCCCACATTGGGATGAAACTTGGAACCTCGTCCGTCACTACCCACAGCTCCAGACTACATCAGGTTCCGAGCAGTGCTTCCGGTACCTAGGAACTCAGAATGACCCGTAACACAGCCACCCAGGTACTTACAAGGCACCCCGACAGCAACAAGGAGAGGGTAGTAAATCTCCTCAATCTCCAGGAGGAGGCAATATATCTGCCAATCGGTTTCACGGCTAATTCCCATTTGTTTCCGTGCTCTCTCCTCCCCTTCTCTCGGCAGTCGATGATCCCTGTTAGTGTTGGAGCTGACGGTGATGCTATCGACTCTGTGATAACACATTGACGAGAGTCCCTTATTAATAGGGGAGTGAAATCCTCCAGTGACATGAACTGGAGTCCATGGAGATTCCTGTTACTCACGGGCGCTTAACAAACAAGTTTGATTCACCACTTGCAACTGGAAACATTTATCACCAGAAAACATTTTCAACTCAGTCCCTTATTTCTGTCATTGGTCAGTCATGGGATGTGCGGCTCACTGACTGGGTCAGTACCTATTGCCCATCCCTAATTGCCCTTTGAACTGAGTGTGGCCAGTTCCAGAGAGGGACGTTACAGGCAGCCACATTGTAGAGTGCTTCTGGAGTCACATGTAGGCCATGATGGGGAAAGATGGGACATTTCCCTTTCCCTGAAGGGGACATTAGTGATCCAGATGGGTTTTTACAATGATTGGCGATTGTCTATAATTAAGTTTTGAATTCCCAATAAAGTTTCAAAATTGAAATCACACTTTCTCCGTCTGCAATCGTGGGATTCGAATCCAGGTCCTCGGAAAAATACCCGGGGTTTTCTGTGCTGTAGGCAAAGTGACAATATGCATACGCCACTGCCTATCCAATCCACAGAGGACATTCCAAGTGTCCAGTATTGTGAGCAAAGCAATAGCAGGATATCGAAATCCAGGATAAGAGGGGAAAAGGATTCTACTTTTTAATTGGTTATCCTCTCAGTTCAGACTCACAGAGGACAATGTGCCTCTGCTGGTGTGGACTGGGAAGTGTGTAACAATGTTCCTCTGCTGCTGTGTACTGGGAAGTGTGTAACAATGTTCCTCAGCTGGTGTGGACTGTGAAGTGTGTAACAATGTTCCTCAGCTGGTGAGGACTGTGAAGTGTGTAACAATGTTCCTCAGCTGGTGTGCACTGGGAAGTGTGTAACAATGTTCCTCTGCTGGTGTGGACTGGGAAGTGTGTAACAATGTTCCTCAGCTGGTGTGCACTGGGAAGTGTGTAACAATGTTCCTCTGCTGGTGTGGACTGGGAAGTGTGTAACAATGTTCCTCTGCTAGTGTGGACTGGGAAGTGTGTAACAATGTTCCTCTACAGGTGTCGACTGGGAAGTGTGTAACAATGTTCCTCAGCTGGTGTGGACTGTGAAGTGTGTAACAATGTTCCTCAGCTGGTGTGGACTGGAAAGTGTGAAACAATGTTCCTCTACAGGTGTCGACTGGGAAGTGTGTAACAATGGTCCTCAGCTGGTGTGAACTGGGAAGTGTGTTACAGCGTTCCTCTGCTGGTGTGGACTGGGAAGTGTGTAACAGTGTTCGTCAGCTGGAGTGGACTGGGAAGTGTGTAACAATGTTCCTCAGCTGGTGTGGACTGGGAAGTGTGTAACAATGTTCCTCTGCTGGTGTGGACCGGGAAGTGTGTAACAATGTTCCCCAGCTGGTTTGCACTGGGAAGTGTGTAACAATGTTCCTCAGCTGGTGTGGACTGGGAAGTGTGTAACAATGTTCCTCTGCTGGTGTGGACTGGGAAGTGTGTAACAATGTTCCTCAGCTGGTGTGAACTGGGAAGTGTGTTACAGCGTTCCTCTGCTGGTGTGGACTGGGAAGTGTGTAACAGTGTTCGTCAGCTGGTGTGGACTGGGAAGTGTGTAACAATGTTCCTCAGCTGGTGTGGACTGGGAAGTGTGTAACAATGTTCCCCAGCTGGTTTGCACTGGGAAGTGTGTAACAATGTTCCTCAGCTGGTGTGGACTGGGAAGTGTGTAACAATGTTCCTCTGCTGGTGTGGACTGGGAAGTGTGTAACAATGTTCCCCAGCTGGTTTGGACTGGGAAGTGTGTAACAATGTTCCTCAGCTGGTGTGGAATGGGAAGTGTGTAACAATGTTCCCCAGCTGGTTTGGACTGGTAAGTGTGTAACAATGTTCCTCTGCTGCTGTGGACTGGAAAGTGTGTAATAATTTTCCTCTGCTGGTGTGGACTGGGAAGTGTGTAACAATGTTCCTCTGCTAGTGTGGACTGGGAAGTGTGTAACAATGATCCTCAGCTGGTGTGGACTGGAAAGTGAGTAAAAATGTTCCTCTGCTGGTGTGGACTGGGAAGTGTGTAACAATGTTACTCAGCTGGTGTGGACTGGTAAGTGTGTAACAATGTTCCTCTGCTGGTGTGGACTGGGAAGTGTGTAACAATGTTACTCAGCTGGTGTGGACTGTGAAGTGTGTAACAATGTTCCTCAGCTGGTGTGGACTGGGAAGTGTGTAACAATGTTCCCCAGCTGGTTTGGACTGGGAAGTGTGTAACAATGTTCCTCTGCTGGTGTGGACCGGGAAGTGTGTAACAATGTTCCTCAGCTGGTGTGGACTGGGAAGTGTGTAACAATGTTCCTCAGCTGGTGTGGACTGGGAAGTGTGTAACAATGTTCCTCAGTTGGTGTGGACTGGGAAGTGTGTAACAATGTTCCCCAGCTGGTTTGGACTGGGAAGTGTGTCACAATGTTCCTCTGCTGGTGTGGACTGGGAAGTGTGTAACAATGTTCCTCTGCTGGTGTGGACTGGGAAGTGTGTAACAATGTTCCTCTGCTGGTGTGGACTGGGAAGTGTGTAACAATGTTCCTCTACAGGTATCAACTGGGAAGTGTGTAACAATGTTCCTCAGCTGGTGTGGACTGGAAAGTGTGCAACAATGTTCCTCAGCTGGTGTGGACTGGAAAGTGTGCAACAATGTTCCTCTACAGGTGTCGACTGGAAAGTGTGTAACAATGGTCCTCAGCTGGTGTGAACTGGGAAGTGTGTTACAGCGTTCCTCTGCTGGTGTGGACTGGGAAGTTGGTAACAATGTTCCTCTGCTGGTGTGGACTGGGATGTGTGTAACAATGTTCCTCAGCTGGTGTGTACTGGGAAGTGTGTAACAATGTTCCTCAGCTGGTATGGACTGGGAAGTGTGTAACAATGTTCCCCAGCTGGTTTGGACTGGGAAGTGTGTAACAATGTTCCTCTGCTGGTGTGGACCGGGAAGTGTGTAACAATGTTCCTCAGCTGGTGTGGACTGGGAAGTGTGAAACAATGTTCCTCTACAGGTGTCGACTGGGAAGTGTGTAACAATGTTCCTCAGCTGGTGTGGACTGGGAAGTGTTTAACAGTGTTCCTCTGCTGGTGTGGACTGGGAAGTGTGTAACAATGTTCCTCAGCTGGTGTGGACTGGGAAGTGTGTAACAATGTTCCTCAGCTGGTGTGGACCGGGAAGTGTGTAACAATGTTCCTCAGCTGGTGTGGACTGGGAAGTGTGTAACAATGTTCCCCAGCTGGTTTGGACTGGGAAGTGTGTAACAATGTTCCTCAGCTGGTGTGGACTGGGAAGTGTGTAACAATGTTCCTCTGCTGGTGTGGACTGGGAAGTGTGTAACAATGTTCCTCAGCTGGTGTGGACTGGGAAGTGTGTAACAATGTTCCTCTGCTGGTGTGGACTGGGAAGTGTGTAACAATGTTCCTCAGCTGGTGTGGACTGTGAAGTGTGAAACAATGTTCCCCAGCTGGTGTGGACTGGGAAGTGTGTAACAATGTTCCTCAGCTGGTGTGGACTGGGAAGTGTGTAACAATGTTCCCCAGCTGGTTTGGACTGGGAAGTGTGTAACAATGTTCCTCAGCTGGTGTGGACTGGGAAGTGTGTAACAATGTTCCCCAGCTGGTTTGGACTGGTAAGTGTGTAACAATATTCCTCTGCTGCTGTGGACTGGAAAGTGTGTAATAATTTTCCTCTGCTGGTGTGGACTGGGAAGTGTGTAACAATGTTCCTCTGCTAGTGTGGACTGGGAAGTGTGTAACAATGATCCTCAGCTGGTGTGGACTGGAAAGTGAGTAAAAATGTTCCTCTGCTGGTGTGGACTGGTCAGTGTGTAACAATGTTCCTCTGCTGGTGTGGACTGGGAAGTGTGTAACAATGTTCCTCTACAGGTGTCGACTGGGAAGTGTGTAACAATGTTCCTCAGCTGGTGTGGACTGGGAAGTGTGTAACAATGTTCCTCAGCTGGTGTGGACTGGGAAGTGTGTAACAATGTTCCTCAGCTGGTGTGGACTGGGAAGTGTGTAACAATGTTCCCCAGCTGGTTTGGACTGGGAAGTGTGTAACAATGTTCCTCTGCTGGTGTGGACCGGGAAGTGTGTAACAATGTTCCTCAGCTGGTGTGAACTGGGAAGTGTGTTACAGCGTTCCTCTGCTGGTGTGGACTGGGAAGTGTGTCACAGTGTTCCTCAGCTGGTGTGGACTGGGAAGTGTGAAACAATGTTCCTCTACAGGTGTTGACTGGGAAGTGTGTAACAATGTTCCTCTGCTGGTGTGGACTGGGATGTGTGTAACAATGTTCCTCAGCTGGTGTTGCCTGGGAAGTGTGTAACAATGTTCCACAGCTGGTGTGGGCTGGGTAGTGTGTAACAATGTGCCTCTGCTGGTGTGTACTGGGAAGTGTGTAACAATGTGCCTCTGCTGGTGTGGAAATGGAAGTGTGTAACAATGTTCCACAGCTGGTGTGGACTGGGAAGTGTGTAACATTGTGCCTCTGCTGGTGTGGACTGCGAAGTGTGTAACAATGTTCCTCTGCTGGTGTGGACTGGGTAGTGTGTAACATTGTGCCTCTGCTGGTGTGGACTGCGAAGTTTTTAACAATGTGCCTCTGCTGGTGTGGAATGGGAAGTGTGTAACATTGTGCCTCTGCTGGTATTGACTGGGAAGTGTGTATCATTGTGCCTCTGCTGGTGTGTACTGGGAAGTGTGTAACAATGTTCCATTGCTGGTGTGGACTGGGAAGTGTGTAACAATGTTCCTGAGCAGGTGTGGACTTGGTTGGGGTAACTTGGTTGCCACTGGCAATGCAGACACTGGGCGGCACGGTAACACAGTGGTTATCACTGTTGCTTCACACTACCAGCGCCCCAGGTTCAGTTCCCGGCTGGGTCACTCTCTGCTCTGAGTCAGCACTTTCACCCTCTTCTCCCACAGCCGCACATTAGGGGAGTTGCCCTGTCCCACCCCACGGGGATGAAGATCAAGTCTCATGAACACACAGCCGGTGTTGGTGATGGCGATGTGGTCGTGCCAAGTACATGGGCCTTCGGAAGGACGTGTCAAGGGGGATGACATGGAACCTGAATTGGCACAGAGGGAGGAGAATAGTCGGATGATTCGGGGGGAGGGGGCAGTGGGATGGCAGATTGAGGTTGGAAAGCCCGTTCCTGTGATTTGTGGGAACTACAGATCGCTCCCCCCCTGTCCAGGACTGTCGATGAGAAGCAGACACGTGGGGCAGGAGTCCCCTTGTGGGCATCCCGCTCTCCACCCAGTCCTGAATTGTGATGCGAGTGAGGCTGTTCTGTGGAATGCATCCAGGGGCGTGTTTCTGGCAGAACGGGTGACGAATACCGCCTGGGGGCAGTGCTACAACACCCAGGGTGGGTGCACGGTCAATCCCAGTCCCACGGACCCCAAAGTCCCAGCATCAATTAATTAAACAACAATCCGTGTTTTCCTGAGATCTTACACCCATGACAGCTCCAATGAGCTACAGGTTTATAAGTAAAACATTTACAAACTGTGTATTGAAAGGAAGAGTACCGTTGAACATATTGAGGAAACGATTGGCGCTCTGGTCTACTCATCAACCTGATCCCAAAACCCTGTCCACCCTCCAGCCTCAAGACAGCCCTTGGCTTCCCAAGAATTACAGTCACAAGTTTGTAAGTTTCAACACCATTAGTTTACTTTTGAGAAGAACAAATATGAATGACACCAGAAATATAGCAGGTTAACGGCAAGCTCATATCTGACTCCTCCGCTGACCACACACACAATACAGAGAGGTGGAGAGGGGCAACAATAATAAGTATTAAGGTCAAAATGTAAGAGTCCTTGCTTCAGATGACGAGTTCTTTAGTTCACTTTCTTCACAATGCAAGGGTGGGTTAAAGTATTTGGTGCACATCCCAAAATGATCTTCCTTGCAGTCAGCAATATCTCCGTCCCAGCTGTTGCAGAAGGAGCCCATGTCTTCGCAGCATCCTGTCCTGTAGAGGGAGTTAGCAAATTCTGGGGTCTGCTTGCATCAGCCTTTTCTGCAGCCAGAGTTTGCTCCCACGGTTATATTTTGCTGAGCAGCAGCTGATTCGTCCTGGAGAAAACAGAGTCGGGACAATACAGTTTTCTCCCATAGCCGCCAAAGCGAAACTGAAATCTCCTGAGATAGCGGAAACATTTAGAGATAGATAGAGAAATACAGCACAGAACAGGCCCTTCGGCCCACGATGTTGCGCCGAACTTTTGCCCTAGGTTAATCATAGAATTTTGGACAATTTTTCATGGCCAATCCACCCAACCTGCGCATCTTTGGACTGTAGGAGGAAACCGGAATTTGAATGGGAACATGTCCAATCCCCGCCTGGTACTGGGCAGAGCACAGCCTTTTAGGCCCATTCATTGGCCAGCAGCCACATCTGTCTATCCGGATTAGCACAGATATCAGTCTGAAACAGCACAGCATGCTGGATCTTCCTGTTTGAATTAAAGCTGCAGGTTGCTTTGCTTTAAAGTCACATGTCCATTAACCATCTATGGATCAAAAATGTCGGAGAATAAATAAAAGAAAGGGGGTAACGACGGATTTGTCAGGAACAAGAAGGACTCTTAGAAGCTTCACATATAGGGAGGGTTGAGGGGTTGGAGGGGGTAATAAAGATAGAGAATATTTTAGGGGTTGGAGGAGGTTATAGAGATAGGGAGTGTTTTAGGGGCTGCAGGTTACAGAGATAGGGAGGGTTGCAACGAGCTGGAGCATGTTACAGAGATGGGGGGAGTTGTAGGGACTGGAGAAGATTACAGTGCTATGCGGGAAGAGGAGGTGACAGGATTAGGGAGGGCAGTAAGGGCTGAATGGGGTTGGAGAGATAGGGAGAATTGGAATGAAATGAAATGAAAATCGCTTATGGCTTCAAATGAAGGTACTGTGAAAAGCCCCTAGTCGCCACATTCCAGCGCCTGTTCGGGGAGGCTGGTACTGGAATTGAACCGTGCTGCTGGCCTGCCTTGGACTGATTTCAAAGCCAGCGGTTTAGCCCTGTGCTGAACCAGCCCCTGCAGTGACTGTAGTGACTGGAGGACGTTGCAGTGATAGGGAGGGGTGTAGGGGCTGGAGCAGGTCATAGAGATGGGGAGGTTTTTAAGGGCTGGAGGAGGTTATAGAGATAGGAAGGGTTTTTTGGGGCTGGAGGTTACAGAGATAGGGAGGGGTGTAGGGGCTGGAGGATGTTGCAGTGATTGGGAGGGGTGTAGGGGCTGGAGCAGGTTATAGAGATAGGGAGGGGTGTAGGCACTGGAGGAGGTGACAGAGATAGGGAGGGGTGTAGTGGCTGGAGGAGGTTACAGAGATAGGGAGGGGTGTAGGGGCTGGAGGAGGTTATAGAGATAGGGAGGGTTTTTTGGGGCTGGAGGAGGTTACAGAGATACGGAGGGTTGTAGGGGCTGGAGGAGGTTACAGAGATAGGGAGGGGTGTAGGGGCTGAAGGAGGTAACAGAGATAGGGAGGGGTAAAGGGGCTGGAGGAGGTGACAGAATTATAGAGGGCTGCAAGGACTCAATGGGGTTGGAGAGATCGGGAGAATTGTAGTGACTGGAGGATGTTACAGAGTTAGGGAGTGTTTTAGTGCAATGGTGGTGTTATGGATGCCTTCTCAGACTTTGCGGAAACAATGCTCAGAAGCTGTGATTTTTGCCAGTAGAATGGACTGCAGGACTTCAAAAGGTTAATTTCAAGATACTACCAGCTTTATGCAGTTTGTTGGAAAATGTCAATGAATTCTCTCTTATTCCTTGGTGCAGACCTTTCCAACCTTTACAGCAAGGGGGCCGAGGTTAGTGATTCCCTCCCGGGTCAGCGATCTCTCCGGGACTGGAATCCTGGAGCGAGGTGCGATATCCCAGAGAGGATGGTTGGTGTGTCGGGTCCCTCCAGTGACACAGAATATCTCACACCTCAGCCCCTCGAGGACTTGATGTTTGATTCAATTCCGCACCAGGACGGCTGTGACGTGTCTGAGGGCTGAGGCTGGTTTGCTGTTCAGTCAGATCCACACTAAATCAGAAACTATTATCACCGCTGCCACCATGTTGAATTTCAGTGTTTAGTGCAATCATCCCAATCATACAAGGATTGGTAAAACAATAATGTGGGTTTTGGAATTGGCCGATGAGACTATGTGCTGACCTTGGTAACTAGGAGCCTATCTGAACATGCCTGCTGTCTCGAAACAGTTTAACGTTGAGGTTAAACCCGGGCCTGCCTTTTTCAATATGATCCAAAGCCACAGGGCAGAGCAGGAAATGCCATCCTCACTTGTCCACTGTTTCGGTACGAATAACGCGATGGACTGACTGTAAACATGGCAGCTGCTTTAAGGGAGATCTGCCCACAGCAGCCATTGGCCGGGAGGACCGTACGCGGTGATCATGTTAATTGTGACGCCAGCTGGATGTTGGGAGCAATTGGACACAATACCCGGTCTGACTGAGTCTTATCCACGGCAGCCATTTTTAATGAAGTGTGTGTCAGATATTGGAAGTGTTCCACACTGGAATTGAACTGGGTGATCTGTGGATAATTGTGTTGCTACACATGGGGACTTGTTGACGTAATGATTTGCTTGGTGATGAATTGAAGTCACTGCCTCTGTGTCTCTTGGTGTGAAAAGCCTAGTGACTGTTTTAAAGGCTGTGCGTTGCTTTCATTTCTAGTGTTGGACATTCTCAATGATATGTGATGGTGATCAGTGGTGATGTGGTGTGTCACTGTTCACCGTGTAGTTCACTGTGTCGCCGTGACAATCGGCACTTTTTAAAATAAATTTAGAGTACCCAATTTTTTTTTTCCCAATTAAGGTGCAATTTAGCCTGGCCAATCCACCTGACCTGCACATCTTTGGGTTGTGGGGGTGAAACCCACGCAGACACGGGAAGAACGTGCAAACTCCACACAGACAGTGACCCGGGGATGGGATTCGATCCCGGATCCTCAGTGCCGCAGCCCCAGTGCTAACCATTGCGCCACATGCCGCACAACAGGCACGTTTGTAACCACCTGGAACTATGGAGAGTGGTGGTGGAGGCTCAGACACTCTTCCCCTCACACACGATGACCAGGAGTCTCTCCCTCTCTTATCTCCTGTCTCTGTGATGTGTTGGGAAGGACGCACAGGCGGATATTCGACCCGCTGGTGCACCTTATGACTGCCTCGTCCTTGGGCCTTCAGGACCCAGTGTGGGATTTGAACCGGTTCATTGGCAGGGCCGCTACCCACTGCGTGAGTGTGTGATGAATGTCGGGATTTCAGATGTGTTGCATTACAGTTATTTGGTACAGAAAGGGTTAAAAACCCGGGTTAGAGTGTGTGTGACTGCCGCGGTCACGTTTTTTAAAAAATCCTAGTTTGAAAGGTGACGAAGATTTTGGAGTGAGCGCTGGTTCATCGTTATGAAGCTTGGGGCTGATGGAGATTAGTTTTCATCAACGGGGTTCTCCTGTGGAGTTGATTAGATTTCAGCTTGGTAAGGTGGTGCCGGTGCTGGGTTGAGACAGGTTATCAGGAAAAGCAGCTCAGCGGAGTTCTAGATGAAGCAGTGAAGGTATATAACTGATTAAGGTAGATAGGTAGAAGGTGAAGCGGGACGGCCTGATTAAGATAGATACGTCCCAGGGCCAGTGAACACAGATCCAGCTGTGTGATATCTCTGTGGTTCAAGGTAAACGGGTCAGCAACCTGCAAAACAGTTCAGACCTGTCTGAGGATACGGGCGAGCAGAAACCAGCTGAGAAACATCTTCTGAAGGTCGCGCAGCTAAACACCTGGCTAAACAGCTGGGGTAGGAGGGAGGATTTCAGATATCTGGACCATTGGGATCTCTTCCGGGACAGGTGTGATCTGTACAAAATGGATGGATTGCTCCTAAACTGTAGGGGCATAAATATCCTGGCTGTGATGTTTGCAGGGAAGGCAGAGAACTTAGAGCTTGGATTAGGACTTGGAACGATGATGCTGTTGCCGTTACATAGACCGCATTGAGGGAGGAACAGGATTGGCAGCTTAACGTTCCAAGATTTAGATGTTTCAGGTGGGATAGAGGGGGATGTAAAAGGGGTGGGGGAGTTGCACTACTGGTTAAGGAGAATATCACAGCTGTACTGCGGGAGGACACCTCAGATGGCTCATGCTGCAAGGCAATATGGGGGAGCATTTTGGGAACAGTGACCATAATTCAGTAGGTTTTAAGGTATTGTTGGATAAAGATAAGAATATTATCGGGTCACGTTGCTAACTTGGGGGAAGGCTAATTGTACTGAAGAATCTAGATTGGGGCAGATGTTTGAGGGGAAATCAACATCTTGCATGTGGGAGGCTTTCCACTGTCGGTTGATGAGAATTCAGAACCGGCAGATTCCTGTAAGGATGAATTATAAGTATGATATGTTTTGGGAACTTTGGATAATGAGCGATATTGTAGGCAATGGGAGGGTGCTTTTCTGATTGGAGGGCTGTGACTAGTGGTGTTCCGCAGGGATCAGTGCTGGGACCTTTGCTGTTCGTAGTATATATAAATGATTTGGAGGAAAATGTAACTGGTCTGATTAGTACGTTTGCGGACGACACAAAAGTTGGTGGAATTGCGGATAGCGATGAGGACTGTCAGAGGACACAGCAGGATTTAAATCGTTTGGAGACTTGGACAGAGAAATGGGAGATGGAGTTTAATCCGGACAAATGTGAGGTAATGCATTTTGGAAGGTCTAATACAGGGAGGGAATATACAGTAAATGGCAGAACCCTGAAGAGTATTGACAGTCAGAGAGGTCTGGGTGTACAGGTCCACAGGTCACTGAAAGGGGCAACACAGGTGGAGAAGGTGGTCAAGAAGGCAGATGGTATGCTTGCCTTCATTGGCCGGGGCATTGAGTATAAGAATTGGCAAGTCATGTTGCAGCTGTATAGAACCTTAGTTAGGCCACACTTGGAATATAGTGTTCAATTCTGGCTGCCACACTACCAGAAGGATGTGGAGGCTTTAGAGGGTGAAGAAGAGATTTACCAGGATGGTGCCTGGTATGGAGGGCATTAGCTATGAGGAGAGGTTGAATAAACACTGTTTTTTCTCACTGGAACGACGGAGGTTGAGGGGCGACCTGATAGAGGTCTATAAAATTATGAGGGGCATGGACAGAGTGGATAGTCAGAGGCTTTTTCCCAGGGTAGAGGGGTCAATTACTAGGGGGCATAGGTTTAAAGTGCGAGGGGCAATGTTTAGAGGAGATGTACGAGGCAAGTTTTTCACACAGAGGGTAGTGGGTGCCTGGAACTCGCTGCCGGAGGAGGTGTTGGAAGCAGGGACGATAGTGACATTTAAGGGGCATCTTGACAAATACATGAATAGGATGGGAATAGAGGGATACAGACCCCGGAAGTGCAGAAGATTTTAGTTTAGACGGGTAGCATGGTCGGCACGGGCTTGGAGGGCCGAAGGGCCTGTTACTGTGCTGTACTTTTCTTTGTTCTTTGCTCTTATAATTGGCCAATGAGACTATGTGCTGACCTTGGTAACTAGGAGCCTATCTGAACACGCCTGCTGTGTGGGATTGCTGCTGTGATCTGTCTATGGTACGAGATTGCCCACCACACCCTGTCTCCTGGCAGAGCAGTTTAGGATAGTCTCGAAACAGTTTAAGTGCAGGTTAAACCAGGCCTGGCCTTTTCAATATGAACCATGCCACACGGCAGAGCAGGAAATACCACTTAACTATTCTAAACCCATTTTTGAGCAATTGTCCCAGAGCCGTGAATGTCCAGGGATTGCAACTGCATATCAGTGTCGAGGGAGCTTTACTCTGTATCTAACCCCGTGCTGTACCTGTCCTGGGAGTGTTTGATGGGGACAGTGTAGAGGGAGCTTTACTCTGTATCTAACCCCGTGCTGTACCTGTCCTGGGTGTGTTTGATGGGGACAGTGTAGAGGGAGTTTTACTCTGTATCTAACCCCGTGCTGTACCTGTCCTGGGAGTGTTTGATGGGGACAGTGTAGAGGGAGCTTTACTCTGTATCTAACCCCGTGCTGTACCTGTCCTGGGAGTGTTTGATGGGGACAGTGTAGAGGGAGTTTTACTCTGTATCTAACCCCGTGCTGTACCTGTCCTGGGAGTGTTTGATGGGGACAGTGTAGAGGGAGCTTTAATCTGTATCTAACCCCGAGCTGTACCTGTCCTGGGAGTGTTTGATGGGTACAGTGTAGCGGGAGCTTTGTATCTAACCCCGTGCTGTACCTGTCCCGGGAATGTTTGATGGGGACAGTGTAGAGGGAGCTTTACTCTGTATCTAACCCCGTGCTGTACCTGTCCTGGGAATGTTTGATGGGGACAGTGTAGAGGAAGCTTTACTGTATCTAACCCCGTGCTGTACCTGTCCTGGGAGTGTTTGATGGGGAAAGTGTAGAGGGAGCTTTACTCTGTATCTATCCCCGTGCTGTACCTGTCCTGGGAGTGTTTGATGGGGACAGTGTATAGGGAGCTTTACTCTGTATCTAACCCCGTGCTGTACCTGTCCTGGGAGTGTTTGATGGGGACAGTGTAGAGGGAGCTTTACTCTGTATCTAACCCCGTGCTGTACCTGTCCTGGGAATGTTTGATGGGGACAGTGTAGAGGGAACTTTACTCTGTATCTAACCCCGTGCTGTACTGTCTTGAGAATGTTTGATGGGGACAGTGCAGAGTGAGCTTTACTCTGTATCTAACCCCGTGTTGAACCTGTCCTGGGAGAGTTTGATGGGGACAGTGTAGAGGGAGCTTTACTCTATATCTATCCCCGTGCTGTACCTGTCCTGGAAGTGTTTGATGGGGACAGTGTGGAGGGAGCTTTACTCTGCATCTAACCCCGTGCTGTACCTGTCCTGGGAGTGTTTGATGGGGACAGTGTAGAGGGAGCTTTACTCTGTATCTAACCCCGTGCTGTACCTGTCCTGGGAATGTTTGATGGGGACAGTGTAGAGGGATATTTACTCTGTATCTAACCCCGTGCTGTACCTGTCCTGGGAGTGTTTGATGGGGACAGTGTAGAGGGAACTTTACTCTGTATCTAACCCCGTGCTGTACCTGTCCTGGGAGTGTTTGATGGGGACAGTGTAGAGGGAACTTTACTCTGTATCTAACCCCGTGCTGTACCTGTCCTGGGAATGTTTGATGGGGACAGTGTAGAGGGATATTTACTCTGTATCTAACCCCGAGCTGTACCTGTCCTGGGAGTGTTTGATGGGGACAGTGTATAGGGAACTTTACTCTGTATCTAACCCCGTGCTGTACCTGTCCTGAGAATGTTTGATGGGGACAGTGTAGAGGGAGCTTTACTCTGTATCTAACCCCGCGCTGTACCTGTCCTGAGAGTGTTTTCTGGGGACAGTGTGGAGTGAGCTTTACTCTTTATTTTTAAAATTCCTGTACCTGTCCTCCAAATGTTTGATGAGGACAGTGCGTAGGGCAGCATAGTGGTTAGCACAATTGCTTAACAGCTCCAGGGTCCCAAGTTCGTTTCCCCGCTGGGTCACTGTCTGTGCGGAGTCTGCACGTTCTCCACGTATCTGCGTACGTTTCCTCCGGGTGCTCCGGTTTCCTCCCACAATCCAAACATGTGCAGGTTAGGTGGATTGACCATGATAAATTGCCCTTAGTGTCCAAAAAGATGAGGTGGGTTTACTGGGTTTGTTGGATAGGGTGGTTATGTTGGGTGCTCTTTCCAAGAGCTGGTGCAGACTCGATGGGCCAAATGGCCTCCTTCTGCACTGTAAAATTCTATGTCTCTAAGATTCTATGGAAAGATAGGGTGCGATTCTCCGACCCCCACGACGGGTGGGAGAATCGCGGGAGTGTCGGGCGATTCCCGCCACGCCACCCTGGCACCCGCCCGCGATTCTCCCACCCCACCCCCAAAATGGCGAACCGAGTTTTACGACAGGCCGCTCAGAAAAAAAATCGCCGGTCGCCGTTTCTAACGGTCAGGCGGCGATTCTCCGGACTGGATGGACCGAGCGGCTTGCCCAATACGCCCGGTTCACGCCGGCACCAACCACACCTGGTCGCTGCCGGCGTGAATAGCGTGCAAATGCTGCGTGGGCGGCCTGTGGGGGGGGGGGGGGAGGATCGAGCACCAGGGGGGTGCTCAGGAGGGGTCTGGCCCGCAATCGGTGCCCACCGATCGGCGGGACGGCGTCTCTAAAAGGCACAGTCTTTTCCCTCCGCCGCCCCACAAGATCAATCCTCCATGTTTTGCGGGGCGCCCGCGGGGAGGACAGTAACCACGCGGGTGACGTATATAAGCGCCGGCAGCCGCGTCATTTACGCGGCGCTGCTTTGACGCGGGAGCCGAGGCCCGTCGCGTGTAATTGACGCGGCGCCGCTCCTAGCCCCCTGGGGGTGGGAGAATAGGGGGCGAGGAGCGGCCTCCGACTCCGGAGTGAAACTCCAGTTTTCACTCCGGCGTCGGCCCTTAGTCGCCCGTTGGGAGAATTGCTCCCGTGATGCCTGATGATTTTATCAATTGCGTTTATTGATAGTTCAGCCTCCATCTCCAACCCGCTCAGCCCAGTCCTCACGCCATCCCCTCTGTACCCTCTTGAGTGAAGCAAAAACAGAATCAAATTAAACATATTGACAAACTTAATAAAAATCAAACAATCATTGTTTCAGTTCAACGTGGTGCGTTCCATTATCGATATTCCTTCCGTGAAACTAATAATTAACAGTTAATCCAATCAATGGAAATCCCCTTAATGAGGTACAGTAACAAAATAGAGAACTTTACTTGAATTGAATTCATTCCGTTTCCTGTTAATGTTCCTTGGGGATGTTGCTGCACTCAAACCCCAGTGGTTCCCATCGGGCGCCTACACATTGACTATTTATCCGGGGTCAAAAACAATTTTATCAATCACCCTGCTTCTCGTGACCTTAGCAATATGATTGGCAGGACATCAACACACCTTAACCATGTTATTATGGGGCATCAACAAACATGATCAATGCAATTGACAAGGCGTTAAGAAACCTACCACAATGTCCATGATATGAAATTGGCCAACAATGTGATTGACGCGAGGTTATTAACACAGCCGTTAGACGTGACCTGTGCTAACAGCAATTTGAGGTGACCTTTCGTTGGTGACCTTTTTGAATTAATTGTATGGCAGCTATTTTACCCAACGACACAGAGATACAGAGTCTGTCTCTCCACAGGACTGCCATCCAGATCAGTGAGAGGTGATGCACTTGGGCAGGACATACAAGGCAAAGGGAATACACAATAAACGGCGGGACCCTGGGAAGCACTGAGGATCAGACTGATGTTGTTGTACACGTACATCAGTCCCTTAATGTGGAGTAAGTGGTTAAGAATGAATCTGGTATTTTAGCCTTTACTCACTGAGGCACAGAGTTTAGGAGCATGGAGATTATTCTGGAATTGTTCCAACTGTGGTTTGGGCTATCGTGTGCAGTTCTGGAATCAACATAATAATAATAATCTTTATTAGTGTCACAAGTAGGCTTACGTTAACACTGCAATGAAGTTACTGGGAAAATCCCCTAATCGCCACATTCCGGCGCATGTTGAACTACTTGTGGGAAGCATGGTAGCATTGTGGATAGCACCATCGCTTCACAGCTCCAGGGTCCCAGGTTCGATTCCAGCTTGGGTCACTGTCTGTGCGGAGTCTGCACATCCTCCCCGTGTGTGCGTGGGTTTCCTCCGGGTGCTCTGGTTTCCTCCCACAGTACAAAGATGTGCAGGTTAGGTGGATTGGACATGATAAATTGCCCTTAGTGTCCAAAATTGCTCTTAGTGTTGGGTGGGGTTACTGGGTTATGGGGATGGGGTGGAGGTGTTAACCTTGGGTAGGGTGCTCTTTCCAAGAGCCGGTGCAGACTCGATTGGCCGAATGGCCTCCTTCTGCACTGTAAATTCTATGATCTACACTGAGAGAGAATTCAGAATGTCCAATTTACCTAATAAGCACGTCTTTCGGGAGGAAACCGGAGCACCCGGAGGAAACCCACGAAGATCACGGGGAGAACGTGCAGAGTCCGCACAGACAGTGACCCAAACCGGGAATCGAACCTGGGACCATGGAGCTGTGAAGCAACAGTGCTAACCACTGTGCTACCATGCCACCCAATACTGGAGGGATGTGATAGCCACTGGAAAGGTTGCAGAGGAGATTTACCAGGATGTTGCCTGGGCTGGAGAGTGTTAGTTATGAAGAGATTGGACAGACTGGGGTTGTTTTCCTTTGGAGCAGAGGAGACTGAGGGGGGACAGGATTGAGATGTATAAAATTACGAGGGGCATAGATAGAGTCGACAGGAAGTAACTTTTCCCCTTGGTGGAGGGATCAGTGACCAGGGGACAGAGATTGAAGGTGAGGGGCAGGAGATTTCGAGGGGATGTGAGGGAAAAACTTTTTCACCCAGAGGGGGGTGGGAGTCTGGAACTCGCTGCTTGAAGGGGGATGGAGGCAGAGACCCTCAGAACATTTCAGAAGGATTTAGAGATGCGCTTGCGATCCCAGGGCAGACACGGCTATGGGACAAGGGCTGGGAAATGGGACTGGAATAATGAATGGTTAGGTGCCATGGGCCAAAGGGAATTTTCTGTCTGCAGACCTCTGTGACTATCAGTGTAAGCCACACATTTCAAACGGGGGTCAAGCGCTCTGTGTCTGCAAACCTAACTTTGTGGGGTGGGGTCTTTTTACCGTTGAGACTTTTGAACAGAATTGAGGTTTTTTTTTTAGTTTTACACGCAATTTGTTGTGGCTGGTGAGGGGAAGGCTAGGTTCATCTCTAATTGCTGTCGAGACGGTGTTGGTGAGCTGTCACACTTTGATATTAACCACCCAATTCTCATTTATAAATTAGTTTAACAATTGGAGTGAAGGGATATTTCATCACCATTATCAACTGCTCTCTGAACTTACTCTGGGTCACGGCATAAATAAGAGTGTTGGTGCAGCAGCTCAGGAGTTGCAGGATGAAGCCTAGCTCTGACAAAAAGTAATGGAGATAAAGAGACTGATAACCCAACCAAGCCATCCTGATCCAGATGGAATAAATCATTAATATTGACCACAATGTGATGAAATTCGCCGAGATAACAATCAGTAAAATTATGGATTTCCTTCGACTCTCCATCTCTGGATCTCTGGGACTCTCCCCACTGCTCTGAGCCAGGAGTCTCTGGCGGGCTCTGCTGCTCACTACAATGTGTCTGATGGTGAAAACATTGAGCAGCAGAATCAGGACAAATGGGACACATGGTGTGAGAATGCTGTGGAGGAACTCAATCGCAACCCACAATGATGATCCATCAGCCTGCATTCTTATAAGACAAAACCATGGTTGATTCACCAGTACATACTTCCCTGTCAACATGAAGTACCAGAAAATGTTCTTCAAAGCGCTCAGCACCGTCACTGTTCCCAGAACCACAGCCGCCGTTTTCTCAGTGCAATATTTACATTTTAGCTTCGGGCAACAAATGGCCACAAATCGATCAAAGGTGAAAGTGACGGTGAACCAGACAGAACAGTCAGTGATGGCGTAAACCAATACGGCGTGAATATTACACAGGGGGACGGACTCCAGGAAAGTAAACTGTTCCTTAAAAACTATTGGGATGTGTCTGAGTAACAGGTCCAGGATGATGACCAGGAGATCTGATGCTGCCATGGCCACCAGGTAGCGAGTGACACATTTAGAGAGACCACACTTTCCTTGGCATAAGATCACAATCGTCACCGTGTTAACTAAGAGGAAGGGATATAAACAGAACATTACACATGAGGGTGAGTGAGAGTATCCAACTTGATTGAGGACTTATGATATTCTGAACTATGTTAGTCTATCCACTGATGGATTCAAAATATTAAATCAGTGACGGGGTACTGTGGTAAGAGAATAATTACTAATAATCCAATCAAAATGTAAATTAATATTTGGGAATGATGAACACTTGTGAAATATGGAAAATTATATTCATTGAGTTAGTGTGGGTGAGAATCAACCAGGGTTCTGCCCCCCTTCAATGCCCAGAGACCCCAGCTCAGGAGAGGCAGAAGTTGTCTGAATTACTGATTGCAACGTGGAGCTGGGTTTGCATTAGCAGATTACAATGCCGGGAAAGGGAATTCAAGCTCAATTGGAACATCTTTGGTAACTCCCTCCATTGAGAATCCACTGGCAATTTAATGGTTGATTGAAGATACAAACTGATAGCAAATCATTCAAAACAATCCGTAATTTTAGTCCATAGTTGGACAAAGGGTCATCTGGACTCGAGAGGTTAGCTCTTTTCTCTCCCTACAGATGCTGCCAGACCTGCTGAGATTTTCCAGCATTTTCTCTTTGGTTTCAGATTGCAGCATCCGCAGTAATTTGCTTTTATCCGTAGTTTTTGCCCACGATTCATTGTTCACATCATTTCTAATGCTTTACTTTATTCTTAAAGAGGATGGTGGGCATATCTGACACCTCCAGGGTTTATTCCCTTTCCTTAACTTGCCCTTGAGTAGGTGTTGTCTGAGCCACCACTTGAACCCGCTGAGGTCCTGTGTGGTGTAGGTACACACAGAGTGCTGTTAGGGAGAGAGTTCCAGGATTCCAATCCAATGACAGTGAAGGGACAGTCGCTAAATTTCTAATTCTGAACACATTATGTGGTGTGTGTGGCGTGTGTGCGAGTGGGTGGGACTGATCGTTAGGGGGGACTTGCAGCAGTGGGTGTCCCCATTTGACTGCTGCCCCCTGTCCCTCGAGGCGGTAGAGGTGGTCGGCTTGGAAGGCGCTGTCGAAGGAGCCTCGGGGAGTGGCAGCAATGCATCTTGTGGACGGTGTGCGTTGTATGTCCTGGGGACGTGGTTTCAAATCTGCGGCTGGAATTTAAATCTGAAATGGAAAGCCAGTTTCAGTCATATGACCATGAGATCACAATCGATTGTGGAATTGAGCCAGTGGGTTCACTGAAGTCTATTGGGGAATGAAAATTGCGATGCTCAGCTTGCCTGGCCGACATTCAATATCAGACCCGCAGAAATGTGATTGAGTCCAATACACTGTCTGAAATGGTCTGAACAAGCGACTCAGTGTGAGAGCAGCAAGGGATGGTTAACTCATCCTCACCTTGCCAGCAATGTCCACGTGCTATGTAAGAATACAGAATAAAACAGGTCAAACTTCAACATACAAATCCTTCCAGTCCACTCCACTGCAGTCAGGAAGGATGTGAGAGTTTAGTACGGTCTGAAGAGTCTAGTTACCCTGACCACCACTACCCACAGCTCCAGACTACATTAGGTGCTGGACAATGCATGCAGCATCTCAGATCTCAGAATGACCCATAACACAGCCACCCAGGTACTTACAAGGCACCCCGACAGCAACAAGGAGAGGGTAGTAAATCTCTTCAATCTCCAGGAGGAGGCAATATATCTGCCACTCTGATTCACCGCTAATTCCCATTTGTTTCCGTGATCTCTCCTCCCCCTCTCTCGGCAGTCGATGATCCCTGTTAGAGCTGGAGCTGACGGTGATGCTGTCGACTCTGTGATAACACATTGACGAGAGTCCCTTATTAATAGGGGAGTGGAACCCTCCAGTGACATGAACTGGAGTCCATGGAGATTCCTGTTACTCACGGTGGCTTAACAAACATGTTTGATTCACCACCTGCAACTGGAAACATTTATCGACAGAAAACGTCTTCAACTCAGTCCCTCATTTCTGTCATTGGTCAGCCATGGGATGTGCGGCTGACTGACTGGGTCAGTACCTATTGCCCATCCCTAATTGCCCTTCAAACTGAGCGTGGCCAGTTCCTGAGAGGGATGTTACATGCAGCCACATTGGTGTGTGGCCTGGAGTCACATGTAGGCCAGGTTTGGGTAAGGACGGGAGATTTCCCTTTCTCCTGATGGGGGCATGAGTGAACCAGATGGGTTTTCACAACGATCGCCGATTGGTCATCATTAAACTTTCAGTTCCGGACTGTGTTTCAAAATTGTTTATGAGATATATAGGAACAGAATTAGGCTATTCGGCCCATCGAGTCTGCTCCGCCAGTGGTGATTGGGAGGTCTCCCTTGGTTTGGCGGAGCTGCTGAGCGGGGGGAGGGGACACGGTGTGATTGTGCTACATTGTGATTGGGGGAGACACTTTGGAGGGGAAGGGGTGGAGCTGTGCCAGAACACTTTGGTGGTGGAGGGGGGGGGGGGGGGGGGGGGAGTCACATGGATTTATCCAATCGGTACCCAGAATTTAGAAGAGGTGTCAATTAACTTTGCGGGTAACTATTTGTGTAACCCAACTGGAATGATCCGAATTTCCCGAGTTAAACCTCAATTATTGTACGTTTCCCAGTGTCAGGGTAATCCCCTCGAGGTAGAGGGATGGGGGTGAGGGCGGGGTGGTGAGGAATGCAATCCTGGGCAACTGCCTTTCTAATCTGTCCAGGGTAACTCCGCGAGGGATTCACCGGTGTATCTTTGCGTAACCCATCTCCCCTCCCTCTCCACCCCCACAAAATATGATGTCCTGGAGCCCAGGAAGTGAGAATCCATCATATCTCCAAAGGAAAATGTGCGTCTGTGACTCACCAATCTTATTTCCAACACTCGGTGTGGTCACACACATGAGCAGTGACCCCGTCTCGATTCTATTACCTTTCCCCTGTATTGATTCAGGAGTCAACAGAGCATCCGGAATACAGCTACACAATTAGCTGCCCAATCCCCCAATTAACAGAGTTGCTATCGCTATTTGCTATCCGGCCTTTTTCCTGCTGTTAGTATCCTACTGGCACAAACCTTTGACTGTTCCGGCTTTCTTTGGAATTCTTGTCCTGCTGCCTGCTGTTAATCTACAGTCTTCTGGTTAGTTGTTGCCCCGTTGGGATATCTGCTTGAGCTATAGACTTGAAGCAAACTGAAACACCCCTGGTCTGATGGACTGTCAGTCAGACCTGTGAAGGCAGGAATGTTTAAAACACACAGACAGCACTGGGTCTGTGAAGGCAGGAATGTTTAAAACACACAGACAGCACTGGGTCTGTGAAGGAACCTTGCGGAGTGCCAGAGGGCAAACAGGTTTTCCTCAGGTATCTACCACATGATACCTTTGTCTGAATGGCTGGGAAGAACCCAACTTGAGAACACTCTCCATAATGTAGCTGGAGTCGCCAATGAAATTAGACAAAGGGGAAAATATTTGAATCTTCACCCATAAGACACAGAAGCAGAATGAGGCCACTCGGCCCATCAAGTCTGTTCCGCCATTCAATCATGGCTGATATTTTTTGCATCCCCATTCTCCTGCCTTCTCCCCATAACCCCTGATCCCTTTATTAATCAAGAACCCATCTATCTCTGTCTTAAAGACACTCAGTGATTTGGCCTCCACAGCCTCCTGCGGCAAAGAGTTCCACAGATTCACCACCCTCTGGCTGAAGAAATTCCTCCTCATCTCTGTTATAAAGGGTTGTCCCTTTAGTCTGAGATGGTGTCCTCTGCTTCTAGCTTTTCCTGCAAGTGGAAACATCCACTCCGCATCCACTCTAGCCAGGCCTCGCAGTGTCCTGAAAGTTTCAATAAGATCCCCCTCATCCTTCTAAACTCCAACGAGTACAGACCCAGAGTCCTCAACCGTTCCTCATTCGACAAGCTCTTCATTCCAGGGATCATTCTTGTGTACCTCCTCTGGACCCTTTCCAAGGCCGGCACATCCTTCCTTAGATACAGGGCCGAAAACTGCTCACAATACTCCAAATGGGGTCTGACCAGAGACTCAGAAGTACATCCCGGCTCTTGTATTCTAGCCCTCTCGCATTTGCCTTCCCAACTGCCCACTGAACCTGCACGTTAACCTCAAGAGAATCTTGAACAAGGACTCCCAAATCCCTTTGTGCTTCTGATTTACGAAGCATTTCCCCATTTGGAAAATAATGTATGCCTAAATTCTTCCTTCCAAAGTACATACCTTCTCACTTTTCCACATTGTATTCCACCTGCCACTTCATTGCCCACTCTCCTAGCCTGTCCAAATCCTTCTGCAGCCTCCCCTGCTTCCTCAATACTACCTGCCCCTCTGCAGATATTTGCATCGACTGCAAATTTAGCAACAGTGCCTTCAGTTCCTTCTTCCAGATCATTGATGTATATTGTGAAATGTTGTGGTCCCAGCACAGACCCCTGAGGTACACCACTAGTCACCGGCTGCCATCCTGAAAATGACCCCTTTATCCCCACTCTCTGCCTTCTGCCAGTCAGCTAATCCTCTATCCAGGCCAGATCTTACCCTGAACACCATGAGCTTTTAACTTATTTAACAGTCTCCTCTGTGGCACCTTGTCAAAGGCCTTTTGGAAATCTAAATACATCACGTCCACTGGTTCTCCTTTGTCTAACTTCCTTGTTATTTCCTCAAAGAACTTTAACAGATTTGTCAGACATGACCTCCCCTTGATGAAGCCGTGCTGACGCAGTCTTATTTTATCATGCATGTGAGAATCTGTGTTTTGTTTAACCAAATAATTTTAGTCAAAGCATGAAGTGCTAAGTGCGTTGTATTTTTTATCGTCTGTCGTTGTGAGTTGAGATTTTTTTAATGCACTGAAACATTAGAAATGAAAATCAGTTTAAAAGAAAGAAAATGCCTTTACGAATAAAAGTAATTGAATATGAATAAGTTTTTAGATTACGTGAAAAGACGTAAATGGCATCATTCCAGGTTATCTGCCCCCTTAGGTTCTGCAGGAAACATTAACCATTTCAGCAGACAGTTGACCTCTTCCCAATTGACAAAGAAAAATCTCCGTCTCTAAGAATAGCTAATGCCTATAAAATCAATTATTGGAAATTGACGTAAATGTGTAGTATTTACAGCCCCCTGCCAGGGAATATTTTGCTGCTTCTACAATACTCTTATGGTGCATGTTGGCCAGCTTTCGAGGATGGGTTTGCAGTTCCACCCGGCATCAATGGGGGCTGGGTTCCCAATAATGATAATCATTTGAATGAAGGAAATGTGTCCCTCGAACACTGGTGAGGAAATAGAGGGAAAGAGGCTCTCATGCAGGGGGAGTCAAGAAGCATTTCACCCCCAGGAAGGATGTAACCCACCTAGCGACACCTTCCCCTATTAGGCAGACAGACAATCTGAAAATTAGGAGCGGTAATACATTGCATTGATAATGGAATGTTTATAGAACTATCTCAAATACAAGCTCACCTGCAAAATGTAACAACTTCTGAGCCTGCGCCCGATCGCTCTGTGTCTGTGTTGCACGTTGGCAGCTCAACGTTAACCCTTACAGTACCACTGTTAAAAAAAATTAAAGAAACTGCAGGAAGT
Source organism: Scyliorhinus canicula (assembly GCF_902713615.1). Lineage (NCBI taxonomy): Eukaryota > Metazoa > Chordata > Chondrichthyes > Carcharhiniformes > Scyliorhinidae > Scyliorhinus > Scyliorhinus canicula. The sequence goes on along the minus strand of NC_052165.1, from coordinate 91,207,497 downwards.
CTTAGAAAAGGTTAATGACCCTTGGGCACAGCTATTAAAACACCTGATAGAGTCCAGGCGAGAGAATATAGTGACCCATTGCACGTGAGGATGAGCAGGCATAGAATTTACAAGCGCAATGTCACTTCGGAAAGCAGACCTCACTGCATATCACTCCTTTTTATTTTTCAGTGTTGTGGGGTAAGGAATGTTAGTGCAGTTGACCCGTAGTCAGAGGGACCTTTTCAGGGTGGGTTTAACTTCAGAACCCCATTTAATATTGACCGTAAGACATCCCACTAAAGCAAAGCAAATAGGAGAAGTGATCAAAGAGGCCAGAGAAAAAAGTAACGCATGGGAGTTATATTGAAATAGACGGACAAAATTACCTGATAGAAGTTTATGGCAAACAGGAGGGCAAAGTGACCAGGGATGAGGAGCAAAGACCCGCTACAATTGAAAGACAACAACCTCCCCGAGAGAGCCATCATTTACTCCCTTCAATCCTGGCCCAAGTACTGACACATCTATGGGCCCAACATAAACAGCATGTTGGAAAAGTACATTCTGCCCCAGTCCAGAGGGTGTAGATACAGAAGAACGTTGCCCTGCCCTGGCTTAAAACTATACAGGTTGGCACCAGAAGCAGAGAAAGGGATAGGGAGAGTGATCAATGCACTATTACAGCAAGGGGTGCTGAAGAGAACACAAAGCCGCTGTATCACCTCTATTCTCCCCATTCCAAAGGGAGAAAGACCCAACGAGTAGTGATTTGTGTAAAATCCTAGAGCCATCAATAAAATTGTTATCACTATTGCTCCATTGGTGCCGGACACAAATGTCATTTTGTCATCTATACCACCAACAGCAGATACCTTCTCCGTCATAGATTTATGCTCAGCCTTTTTCTCCATACCATTGCACCCGGACAGTCAATATCTATTTGCCTTTACATATCGGAAGTAACAAGATTAAAAGAGACTTGGACGAGTGCCAGTTGTCTGCAGGCTCAACATTCCCTCAATATGATGACAATTTATTGATAGCCTCAGAGGGAGGGGCTAGTTTGTCAACAGAATACCCTTTTGTTATTATCACATCCGGCAGAAAGTGGGCAGAGGGTCTCAATGGACAAGCTGCAATTCTGTCAGGAGACAGTTCAGTATCTGGGATTTCAGCTGCAGCAAGGACAGCGGAGGCTTGGGTCTGAAAGCGTACAGGCTGTAGCAAGGGTTCCAACTCCGCACACGGAAAAGGAGACCCTTACCTTCCTCGGCATGGTGGGCTATTGCAGGCAGAGAATACCGGACTATAGAGAGATGGACGCAGTACTGCGCAAGGCTCCCCTACAGGACGCCCCTTCAGTTGTAACATGGATCGCAGAGAGGGAGCAAGCATTTCGTAACTTGAAACAAGCCATGATTAGCGTCCCTGCCTTGATACTTCCTAATTTCAGCAAGCCCTTCACTCTTTATGTGAATGAAGCAGGGGGATTTGCAGCAGGGATCCTGGTGCAAGAGCATTGAGGAGGGAAAAGACCCCTTGCCTTTTACTCAGTGACCGTACGTGCTGTGGTAAAGGGAACGCCAAGTTGCTTAAGAGCAGTAGCAGCCACGGTGGCCATAGTAGAAAATCTGCTGCTTAATTCATCCGCAACGCAGCATTTTACTGCGGCTCAACGCACTGGGTACGAATTAATCCTCTCTAAAACCAACTTTACCACGAGGGAGCGCCAGCTGTGAACCCTGCAACACTCTAGCCCACGCCCTCAGAAGCCGAACATATGTATGATCATGACTGTTTACAATTGGTTGAAGCCACCACAACCCCTCGACCTGATTTATTGAGTCGCTCACCAGAAAATCCAGACATCATCTTTTTCACCGATGGGTCATCAAACTGACCAAATGATATGACCTTCCTGACCGGCTGTGCAATAGTAACTCCATTCGAGACAGTCGAAGCTTTTGCTCTGCCTTCGGAAACGTCTGCCCAAGCGGCCGAATAGTTTGCCTTTACTAAAGCATGTATTCTGGCTAAAAATAAAACAGTCAATATTTATACCGATTCCCGATCCTCTTTTGGGGAAGTACATGATTTTGGCCGATTATGGAAAAACAGGGGATTCAGAACTTTCATCCGGCCAACCTATTAAACATGCTAAATTGGTTCGAAATTTTCAAGATGCTGTTCAGCTGCCCAGCAAGATAGTTGTTCTAAAGTGTGACGCGCGTACTACCGCAGACGATGAAGTCTCATGCGGCAATAGATTTGATGATAAAATAGCAAAGGGACTGGCTCTCAAACAGCAGCCACAAATACAAGCTGCTGCAGTGAACCTCCGTCCATCATAACAGAACCAAAGTTAAAACAGCCACAGGAGCATCGCTATTGGCTAAAAGCGGGTTGCTATCAAGACAATCATCAAATCTGGATCCACCCAGATACCCGCGCAGAATGTCCCGGAAGTCTGTTTTTGCCACTATGTTGCCTTGCCCATGGGCAGGCTCATGTGGGCAAAGGAGAGATGACAGATGCCGTATGCCAACAATAGCCTGCTCCAGGTATTACGGTAACAATTGAAAAAGTAGCCAGCACATGTATGATTTGTCAGAGGAATAATCGGAGACAGTGGACATGTTTTCACGTTGGTTAGAGCCTTTTCCAACCAAAAGAGATGATGGTTGAACAGTGGGAAATATTCTGTTAAAGGAAATAATACCTCGGTTTGGGATTACCAATGGGTATTAACAATGACAGGGGAACTCATTTCACTGGCAAATTGACCAAAACCCAAACAGAAACCATAGGATTTGATTGGAAATTACATATTTCATATTAGCCACAATCCCCAGGAATGGTGGAAAGGGCGGATGGAATCATTAAACCTTCAGTTACAAAAGTGGGCTGCTATGGCCAGATGCCATACCCATAGTAATGTATGCCCTGAGAAATCAGAGATATGGTAATACGGGTTTAACCCCGTGAGATATCAATGGAACGCCCCATGACAACTGGAACTAAGCCCCCAATGACTCCAGCGGCAGGAGCCTTAATCTGGGCAGATGAGGCATCACTAAAATATGCCCAGGCCATGTGTGAAACCTCTGAAAACAAATACATGAAAAGGTGCGACAGGCTCAGATGCATCCAAAAGAGGGAAATACACACCCTTTAAACCTGGAGATCAAGTATATGTGAAAGCACTAAACAAAGATTCTTTTTCTCCTGGGTGCTAAGGACCTGACCAAGTGCCGCTAACAACCCGAACAGCCGTTAAAGTAAAAGAAAAGCCAGTTGGGGTCCACGCAACTCATGTCAACTACATCATACAGAGCTTTGAGAGGACTAGTGAAACGCTGACCTGAAGGGAATGACAGCGTTGATGTTTTTATATTATCATATTAATCCAACATCATGTAGAGGGTAAACTGCATACTAACACATTGATAAACATGTCTCACTCATACGCAGAGAGGGTCAATAAATCCAGTTGTTGGGTTTGTACACAAATTCCCAGATGCTTGGGGGAGACCTTCCCTGTGCGGCCGATCCCATTCACCAGTAAAGAAATAGCAGAATGGGCTCGAAGACAAAATAGTACAGGACGTGGTGAAGATATACAGAATATGTTAGATTAGAGATTAGCTGGATACGATATGAATAGGTTTGAGGAATGGTGGGGGGCCTAGGTTTAATGCAACAGGTCAACCGCCCTGGTTGTTCCTTCCCAATTATACTGGAATCCCAAAAGGAAGTATATGGTTTAAGAATCATAAAACATATGGGATCCACTCAGTTGGCACGAGTCAATGTGATCAGACCTTGAATTGGCAACGCCCTATTTTCCACCTTACAGCTAAAGGGCTATTCATCTTTGATTGGTCAGGAGTTGAAAATCAAACTAGTGAAGGCTGCTGGGAAGGGGATCGATTCGACTAATGATGACTGATGGTAAAGGAAACCTAACCGCATATAACGTCAACCATTTTATCTAGGAAGGAAAATTGGAAAGGCTCCAGCTATTTGGGATACAAAGTCCCTTCCGTGCATCACATTCAGCAACTGCAGGACCATCCCCATCACAGGATGACACAAAGTATTCTGACATGGGCACAAATTCTGGGAATAATGTCGTGTGAGAGTACCTTTAAGAAATGGGTGTTTATAAATAGGTATGTATATAAATTCCTGTAGTGAGAGTACCTTTGAGAAATGGGTGTTTACTACAGCAGTGATGTTTGCTGCAGGTTGTGTTTTAGTTTCATTTTCAGTGTTGGAGCTGAAGCCAGTCAGAGCAGGCGTACTGTTGATCTCTCTGTCATGAAAATACTATCTCTTGATCATTTGGTGAACTCATAATTACAAATGTTCTCACTAGTGAATGTAAACCTGATGTGCTTCTGGCAAAAGGTGTTTTAAGTCTTTTTTACTTTCGTTTCAGGCTGTTTGCTGCAGGGTGTGTTTTAATTTCGTTTTCAGAGCTGGATAGCTGCAGTCACAGCCAGAAGGTGTACAAATCCCTCTCTGCATTCTAAAGACTGTAAATCGATCCTGGTGATTTAAAACTAAAGCAGTAGTGACTTTAACCTGATGTGCTTCTGGTCAAAGGTGTTTTAAGACTTATGGATGTTAAAAGGAAAGCTTAAAGGATTACTTAGTGTTGTATTTGTTGGGGGTTGTATTTGAATTAATGGTTGCTAAGATGTTTACTGTATGCTTTAAAAAGGTTAATTTGATTTGATAGAATAAACATTGTTTTTCTTTAAAAAATACTTTTCCATTTCTGCTGTACCATACCTGTAGAGTGGGCCGTGTGCTCCCCATACCACAATCTATTAACAGTTGTGGGTCAGGTGAGCTCCATGATACACTTTGGGGTTCTCTAAACCCTGGCCCATAACAATAATGATACCACCATTATGAATAGCCACTAATGCATACAAACTACGCGAACTGCGAGACATCCTTGAGCAGGTAGCTGGTGATACTGCAAAGCTGTAAACCAGATAGAAACTGAGATGGTTGCTATAAGAGCGGTTTCCCTGCAGAATAGAATGGCTCTTGTTTCTTGCTAGCTGAAAAGGGAGGCACTTGTGCCCTGATTGGAAGTGACTATTGCACGTACATCCCTGATAACTCAGAGAAAATTGATAATCTGGTGGATCACATTCGCAGAGTGGTAACAAGATTGCATGAAAATGCAGGATGGGACTTTGGCTTTGGGTGGTTAGGATCGTTAGGACAGAGGATTGTGTTCCGGGTTGTAATCGCCATTGTAATCTGGATTGTGGTTTGGTTACTGTTTTAATGTTGCGCAAGATATTTTTATTGGACTAACATGGGAGAACAGCCCTAGCCACCTTGCCTCCTTGCTACCAGGCTCATAACACACAGGGAACTGTCATACATCCCTTCCCCTTACACTATAAACCACCCTTCTCTACAGAGGACACGATAATTTACTAAAAGGTGTTGATCAAAAGATCAACAAGGAGGGAATTGTGGAAGGGAAATTAATGAGTTGCCAACTTAGAAGCATGCTGGGAAATGCTTGACTATAGTTCAACACTGCTTTTGAATCAAAATAAGTAGGTCAGGTAACAAACAAAATACTGCTTAATATTTTGGGCTCGGCCTTATTATGAAAACAATTGTCCTCCAATAGATAACAAAAATGTGTACTCGAGTTGTTTTTAGCCAAGGGCAAGAACATACATACTAAATATTTCATTTTACGTACTTTCCACGGTCTATTTAATATAAACGTGGCTGTTTACTTCAAGCTGTTATTTCAGACTATAAAAATATGCTTTCTTCAATGGAATCTCAGAGTGCGGTGCCCTGGCTATGCAGCCAGAACACTCTCTCTCCGCAAATATATTTGTGTAAATCAATTTCCTTAAATCCACGAGGAATTTGTCTTAATTATAATTTCCACGACAATGCACTTCCAAGTACTCCGCAATCTACATCTATGCTCTTCAGCTGAAAGCTCTTGTGATTTCTCAGGGCGACGGGACCGCCCTCTGGTGGTCAGAGGTCAGAATTTCACCAACCGGGATCTCTTGTGTAAAAGTCCAGCTGGTGGTTCGCGGACAGAACTGCACCCACTTGACCCATTTGTATCAAACCATTCCCCAGAGGGTCACATCCAGAAAAAAAAACGGCGGCGACCAAGGCCATAACCACAGCAGCCAAGGCTCACCCCGAACATTTTCCTTCAATTCCCATAGCGGCTGGTTTAGCACACTGGGCTAAATCGCTGGCTGTGAAAGCAGGCCAGCAGCACGGTTCAATCCCGTATCAGCCTCCCCGAACAGGTGCTGGAATGTGGCGACTAGGGGCTTTTCACAGTAAGTTCATTTGAAGCCTACTCGTGACGATAAGCGAATTTAATTGTTTTATTTTCTCCTCTTCACCGTGTGTCTGTCTTGAGAGTGGCTGGGTAGAGGGTGGGACGGGGTTTAGGGGTTAGATGGACTAATAGATCACAGTGCTAAACATTTTCTTCATATAATCAACTTTACTGTTGATATAAATGAACAGTTTGTAAATGTTTTACTGATAAATCATTGGCACAGTCAAGGGTTGAAGATGTGAGGAAAACACGGATTATTGTTTAATTCAGCCATGTCGGGACTCCGGGGCCTGCCGGACTGGGATTGACCGTGCACCCACCCTGATGTTGTAGCAATGCCCCCAGGTGATTCTCGTCACCCGTTCTGCTAGAAACAAGACCCTGGCTGCATTCCACAGATAGACTCTGACTCACATCACCATTCTGGACTGGGTGGAGAGTGGGATGGCCATAAGGAGACTCCAGCCCCACATGTCCGCTTCTTATCGACTGTCTTGGGCAGGGGGAGCGGCCTGGAGTTCCCACAAAGCACAGGGACGGGCTTTCCCGGGCTACCCTGTCCCACCACAATCTGCCATCCCACTGCCCCCCCTCCCCCCTCCCGTCAGCTGCAGTGGGCTGGAACCGGCCCAGGCCTGGACACCGCGGGGATTGACAAACAGGCAGAGGTCACTCAGGAGTGTGGGCCGTGCCCTCTCGGAGCCAGTGACCATTAGATTCCGGCGTAATAAAGGACTGGACCACAGGTCACTGAAAGGGCAACACAGTTGGAGAAGGTAGTCAAGAAGGCATATGGCATGCTTGCCTTCATTGGCCGGGGCATTGAGTATAAGAATTGGCAAGTCATGTTGCAGCTGTATAGAACCTTAGTTAGGCCACACGGAGTATAGTGTTCAATTCTGGTCGCCACACTACCAGAAGGATGTGGAGGCTTTAGAGAGGTTGCAGAGAAGATTTACCAGGATGGTGCCTGGTATGGAGGGCATTAGCTATGAGGAGCGGTAGAATAAACTCGGTTTGTTCTCACTGGAACAACGGTTGAGGGGCGACTTGATAGAGGTCTACAAAATTATGAGGGGCATAGACAGAGTGGATAGTCAGAGGCTTTTCCCCAGGGTAGAGGGGTCAATTACTAGGGAGCATAGGTTTAAGGTGCGAGGGGCAAGGTTTAGAGGATATTTACGAGGCAAGTTTTTCACACAGAGGGTAGTGGGTGCCTGGAACTCGCTGCCGGAGGAGGTGGTGGAAGCAGGGACGATAGTGATGTTTAAGGGGCGTCTTGAATACGATGGGAATAGAGGGAAACGGACCCCGCAAGTGTAGAAGATTTTAGTTTAGACGGGCAGCATGGACGGCACGGGCTTGGAGGGCCGAAGGGCCTGTTCCTGTGCTGTACTTTTCTTTGTTATTTGCTCTTGGACGGCACTTTTCTGATGGCGGATCGAACTCAATGGACCTGACCCAGAGACCCACCATTCGGCCCATCATGCTGGTGTTGTCTGTTGGCAAGAGCAATCCATTTAGTTCCTGTTCAATCTGCCTCCACCTCCCTCCCAGATCGCAACAACTCGCTGGGTCAAATCAAAAGCCTCATCCACCCATTCCCCTCCTTCTCGTTCTTTACGGATCGTCTCCAATCTGTATCTCCCTGGTTTCCCCATCCTCCTGCCTCCGGAGACACTGACGCCTCCTTCCCTCAAATCCGGACCCCTCTCTGATGTTGAGAACACCTCGATTAAATCTCCCCGTTAACTGTCTCCGCTCTCAGAGGGCCAGAACCAGCTTCTGGGCTCTCTCTGCACGGGCTGACGTCTCCCCCTCCTTATCATTGTCCACTTCAACCCCATCACCCCCACCCCCCCCCCCCCCCCCCGGTACCATTCTGGGGAAATCTCCCTCCTCCCCCTATCCTGCGGGATTCCTCAGCCGTGCCGCGCATGTGGCCAAACGGGATCCGGGAGCTGGCATCGCATGGGTGACCTCGCATGTTCGCAACCCCTAGTATTCATCAATTGGACCTCCTCTCGTTCTCCGAAACTCCAGCGAGGGTCGGCCCAAGCTGCTCAATCTCTCTTCGTGAGGCAAATCCTTCGCACCGGGAATCAATGGGGGGGATACTCTACCAACCGTGGCTGATTTATTCCCATCCTTCCTCAAGTACGTGGAGAGAACCGTGCGCCGTACTCCAGATGCAGCCTCACCAATGCTCTGTACAGTCGCAGCAACATTTCCTGCATTTCTCCTCTATTCCATTACCAATCCACTCCGGAATCCCGTCTGCATCCCTTCCGACCGACTGACGAACTTTCCATCATCCGTACACGAGGACGCACAGATTCCTCTGCATCTCTCAGAAGTTGCCTTTTTATTCCGCAGGCTAAATTGGGTAACCTCACACTTATCCACGTTAAACTCCATCTGTCAGATTCTGGCCCGCTCGAACGAACCTGTCCAAACGCATTGATGACGTTCTCCCCGTCACAGTGCAACTTGCTGTCCCAACTATTTCAATGTCAGGGGCCCAGGGGAAGAGGGGGACCAAGGGCAGGTCCTGGTGACACCACAAGTTGCAATGGGGTGTCTGTGTCAGAATGCGGACTCAGGAATCCCCAGACAACGGAATCTCTGGTCATTTTCCAGAGGCACAACTTGCTTCCCCACTTGGGGGTCGGGGCAATGGAATGTCTGAGTTCTGATGGGCCTCGGGCATGACGCGCTAACATCTGGATTCCCGCTTGTGTGAGAGAGAGAGAAAGAGTGAGTGTCATGAGAATGTCGCTTTAAGAAATAATTGGCTGCTCATATTACTGTGGTGATGTCAGAGAGTGGGTGGAGCTGGGCTGTCTGTCAGCTTTTTACTTTCGTTTTAGGCTGTTTGCTGCAGGGTGTGCTTTCGTTTCGTTTTCAGTTTTGGAGCTGAAGACGGGGCAGATTGATCTCTCTGCCATGAAAAGACCATCTCTTGCTCATTTGGTGAATTCAGAATTCTAAATGTTTTCAGTGGTGACTTTAACCTGATGTGCTTCTGTTAAAGGTTTTGTTTTTTAAGTCGTATGGATGTTAAAAGGAAAGCTTAAAGGATTACTTAGTGTTGTAGCCTTTAGGGGTTGGTTGCTAAGATGTTCACTATTTGTTTTTAAAAAGCTAACTTGAGTTCATAGAATAAACATTGTTTTGCTTTAAAAAAATACTTTTCCATTTCTGCTGTACCACACCTGTAGAGTGGGCCATGAAACGAAAAATGAAATGAAAATCGCTTATTGTCACGAGTAGGCTTCAAATGAAGTTACTGTGAAAAGCCCCTAGTCACCATGTTCCGGCGCCTGTTCGGGGAGGCTGTTACAGGAATTGAACCGTGCTGCTGGCCTGCTTGGTCTGCTTTCAAAGCCAGCGATTTAGTCCTGTGCTAAACAGCCCCATGTGCTCCCCATACCACAATCTATTAAAAGTTGTGGGTCAGGTGAACTCCATGCTACACTTTGGGGCTCTGTAAACCCTGTCCCATAACAAGAGACAGACAGAGAGAGAGAGTTTTAAAGACGTTGAATGACTCAGCGTATACTGATGTTGGGGAGGGTTATTAAGAAATCTGCGGAATCCGCCTGGGTCATATCTGCTAATTATTCTGCAGTATGATCTAATCAATCAGAGTTTGACTGTAAATTCACATTTCCTCATATTAACTCTGAATGTTGCAATATAAGGTAGATATTGTAAATGATTCTTTTTTTAAAAATAAATTTAGAGTACCCAATTAATATTTTCCAATTAAGGGGAAATTTAGCGTGGCCAATCTACCTACCCAGCACATCTTTGGGTTGTGGGGGCGAAACCCACGCAGACACGGGGAGAATGTGCAAACTCCACACGGACAGTGACCCAGAGCCGGGATCGAACCTGGGACCTCAGCGCCGTGAGGCAGCAGGGCTAACCCACTGCGCCACCGTGCTGCCCATTGTAAATGATTCTAACTTTGCATCGTAAATTATTTTGTGGAGATTAATAATATTCTCCACCCTTTGAGATAAGAACCTTCGCCTCATCTCATCCTTAAATTGTCTACCCTTTATTCTGAGACAGTACGCCTGACTCAAATATCCCCAGACAGGAAGAACAATCTTCCTGTGTCTGCCCTGTCCGCTGTACTTCCAGTTGTGATTTCTCCCAAGTGTCTATATAAATGCAGCAAGTTATTGTTACTCCTGTACTTAAATATACTCGCAGTGAAGGCCAACTTACCGGACTAATTGCTCGATGCACCAGCAGGTTGGCTTTTAGCGATTCATGATCAAGATTCCCAGGATCCCTTTGGAGAATGACACTTCCCAATCATTCCCCATTCGAGAAAAAACTCAGCATTACTGCTTTCCCGAACAAAGTGGGAAATCTGACTTGTTAGAACAGACAATAGTTCATCAATATCAGATAAATCATTATCATCAGTCGTTATATTCGCGCAGGTGAATATGAGATAGATTTCATAGAATCATAGAATTTACAGTACTGAAGGAGGCCATTTGGCCCATCGAGTTTTCACCGGCCCTTGGAAAGGTCACCCTACCCAAGCCCACACCCCCACCCTATCCCTGCAACCCAGTAACCCCACTTTTTTGGACACTAAGGGCAATTTTTCACGGCCAATCCACCTAACCTGCCCATCTTTTGACTGTGGGAGGAAACTGGAGCAGGCGGAGGAAACCCACGCACAAACAGGGAGAACGTGCAGACTCCGCACAAAAAGTGACCCAAGACGGGAATCGAACCTGGGACCCTGGAGCTGTGAAGAAACTCTGCTAAGCTCTGTGCTACCGTGCAGCCCCACTTGTGCTGCCAATTTCAACTGGCACGCACATTTGCCCATTAACCAATATCGGTGTTGCGAATCCTGTGTGACGTGGGCAATGATCAGTTTAGGCAGAGAGAAATTTATTACACCTTCCCTTTGGTACCGACAGGGACACTTTGTTATCGCCTTGACAATCCGCACCAGCATGAATAATTTGTTATCCACTTCCCAGCCCACACCGGCAGGGTAATCCATTGACCCAACATATCCTTGTCCCCGTGTATCTCGTACTTCAATTTCCTGCTACATCTTCCCTGACAATCTTGGAGACTTGGAAGTGCCACCCTGGACTGGATAGGTGGTGGCGGAGTGGTATTTTCACTGGGCTTGCAAAACAGAAAACCCTGGGTATTGGCCGGAGAGCCTGGGTTCGAATCCCACAATGGTGGATGGCGAAATGTTGAATTCAATTTTGAAACTTAATCTGGAACTGAAAGTTTAATGATGACCAATCGGCGATCGTTGGGTAAACCCATCTGGTTTACTACTGCCCCCTTCAGGAGAAAGGGAAATCTCCCGTCCTTACCCAACCTGGCCTACATGTGACTCCAGAATCACACAGCAATGTGGCTGCCTGTTCCGCCCCTCTCTGGAACTGGCCACACTCAGTTCAAAGGGCAATTAGGGATGGGCAATAGGTACTGACCCAGTCAGTCAGCCGCACATCCCATGACTGACCAATGACAGAAATAAGGGACTGAGTTGAAGACGTTTTCTGGTGATAAATGTTTCCAGTTGCAAGTGGTGAATCAAACTTGTTTGTTAAGCGACCGTGAGTACAGGAATCTCCATGGACTCCAGTTCATGTCACTGGAGGGTTCCACTCCCCTATTAATAAGGGGCTCTCGTCAATGTGTTATCACAGAGTCGACAGCATCACCGTCAGCTCCAGCTCTAACAGGGATCATCGACTGCCGAGAGAGGGGGAGGAGAGAGCACGGAAACAAATGGGAATTAGCGGTGAAACGGCGTTTCAGATATATTACCTCCTCCTGGAGATTGAGGAGATTTACTACCCTCTCCTTGTTGCTGTCGGGGTGCCTTGTAAGTACCTGGGTGGCTGTGTTACGGGTTATTCTGAGATCTGAGGTGCCACATGCATTGTCCAGCACCTGATGTAGGCTGGAGCTGTGGGTAGTGATGGTCGAGGTTCAAAAATTCATCCCACTGAGGGAATGGGATCTGGAATTTCTCCCACTCTTACCGGTAGCCACTGGAGTGTGCTGGAATAACCGGCATGTTGCTGCTTGACATGTTTTTATTTGGTATTTTTTAATGGATTGCGGACATTGCTGGCAAGGCCAGGATGTGTTGCCCATCCTTCGCTGATCTGAAGCCAGGTGACTTGCTTCGGCTATTTCGGAGGATGTAATGGAAATTGGGAGTGTGCAGTGGGATCTGGGTGTCCTTGTGCACCAGTCGCTGAAGGTAAGCGTGCAGGGGCAGCAGGCGGTAAAGAAGGCTAATGGTATGTTGGCCTTCATTGCGAGAGATTTCAAGTAGAGAAGCAGCGATGTGTTACAGGGCCTTGGTGAGGCCACACCTGGAGTATTGTGTGAAGTTAGGATCTCCTTCTCTGAGGAAGGATGTTCTTGCTCTCGAGGGAGAGCAGCGAAGGTTTCCCAGACTCATTCCTGGGATGGCGGGACTGTCAGATGAGGAGAGATTGACTAGGTTGGGATTGTTCTCGCTGGAGTTCAGAAGAACGAGGGGGGATCTCATAGAGAATTATAAAATTCTAACAGGACTAGACAGGGTAGATACAGGAAAGATGTTACCAATGATGGGTGTGTCCAGAACCAAGGGTCACAGCCTGAGGATTCAGGGTAAACCATTTCAGACAGAGATAAGGAGACATTTCTTCACACACAGAGAGGTGAGCCTGTGGAATTCATTACCACAGGAAGTAGTTGATGCTAAACATTGATTATATTCAAGAGACGGTTTTAGAACATAGAACAGACAGTGCAGAAGGAGGCCATTCAGCCCATCGAGTCTGCACCGACCCACTTAAGCCCTCACTTCCACCCTATCCCCATATCCCAATAACCCCTCTTACCTTTTTGGTCACTAAGGGCAATTTATCATGGCCAATCCACCTCACCTAACTGTGGGAGGAAACCGGAGCACCCAGAGGAAACCCACGTGGACACGGGGAGAACGTGCAGACCCCGCACAGACAGTGACCCAGCGGGTAATCGAACCTGGGACCCTGGCGCTGTGAAGCGACAGTGCTATCCACTTGTGATACCGTACTGCCCATCGATAGGGCTGGATACAACACTTGAGGAGAACGGGATTAAAGGCTATGGGGAGAAAGAAGGATTAGGCTATTGAGTTGGACGATCAGCCATGATCGTGATGAATGGCGGAGCAGCCTCGAAGGATCAAAACCACCTGCTCCTATCTTCTGTAGACAGATAATTTACAGAGCAGAAGGAAGCCATTCGGCTCATCGAGTCTGCATCGGCTCTTGGAAAGAGTACCCCACCCAAGGTCCACACCTCCACCCTATCCCCATAACCCAGAAACCCCACCTAACACTAAGGGCAATTTTGGACACTATGGGCAATTTAGCATGGCCAATCCACCTAACCTGCACATCTTTGGACTGTGGGAGGAAACCGGAGCACCCGGAGGAAACCCACGCACACACGGGGAGGATGTGCAGACTCCGCACAGACAGTGACCCAAGCCGGGAACCGAACCTGGGACCCTGGAGCTGTGAAGCAATTCTGCTATCCACAATGCTACCGTGCTGCCCACAGGTATCAGTTCAGACAACTTTGGCCTCTCCTAAACTGGGGTCTCTGGACATTGAAGGGAGCAGAATCCTGGGTTGATTGACCCACCAATACTGCCGAATGTCACAAATGTAACTCCTTCGCAAACATTAATTTCCATTTTGATGTCACTGGTAATTATTATCTAACCCAAGTAACCCAGTCACAGATTTAATATTTTCAAAATGTCGTAAGTCCTCAATCAAGTTGGACACATTCACACATCCTGTTCATATAATGTCCTGTTTATATCCCTTCCTCGTAGTTAACACAGTGACGATTGTGATCTTATGCCAAGGAAAGTGTGGTCTCTCTAAATGTGTCACTCGCTACCTGGTGGCCATGGCAGCATCAGATCTCCTGGTCATCATCCTGGACCTGTTACTGAGACACATCCCAATAGTTTTTAAGGAACAGTTTACTTTCCTGGAGTCTATCCCCCTGTGTAATATTCACGCCGTATTGGTTTACGCCATCACTGACTGTTCTGTCTGGTTCACCGTCACTTTCACCTTTGATCGATTTGTGGCCATTTGTTGCCCAAAGCTGAAATGTAAATATTGCAGCGAGAGAACGGTGGCTGTGGTTCTGGGAACAGTGACGGTGCTGAGCGCTTTGAAGAACATTTTCTGGTACTTCATGCTGACAAGGGAGTATGTACTGGTGAATCAACCATGGTTTTGTCTTATAAGAATGCAGGCTGACGGATCACCATTATGGGTCGCGGTTGAGTTCATCCACAGCATTCTCACACCATGTGTGCCGTTTGTCCTGATTCTGCTGCTCAATGTTTTCACCATCAGACACATTGTATTGAGCAGCAGGGCCCGCCAGAGACTCCGGGCTCAGAGCAGTGGGGAGAGTCCCAGAGATCCAGAGATGGAGAGTCGAAGGAAATCCATAATTTTACTGATTGTTATCTCAGCGAATTTCATAGCACTGTGGTCAATATTAATGATTTATTCCATCTGGATCAGGATGTGGTGGTTGGGCTATCAGTCTGTCTATCTCCATTCATTTTTGTCAGAGCTGGGCTTCACCCTGCAGCTCCTGAGCTGCTGCACCAACACTCTGATTTACGCCGTGACCCAGAGTAAGTTCAGAGAGCAGTTGATGATGGTCATGAAATATTCTTTCACTCCAATTGTTAAACTCATTCATAAATGATGATCAGGCGTCAATCGAGAATCAAAGTGTGACAACTCACCAACACCGCCTCGAGGGCAATTAGAGAGGGGCAATAAACATTCCCTTTGCCAGCCACAACACATTGCATGTAAGAATGTGAAAAATGACTCATTCCTGTGCAATTATCTGAACAGTAAATGGACCCCACCCTCCCACAAATACAGGGGTGTAGTCACAGAGCGCCTGATCTCCGAGTGCAATGTGTGCCTCTCACTCGTAGGTCTATAGCATGTAAATATCCTTTGGATCATCGCACCTTCTCTGAAAGGGACAACCACCTAACCATTCTAATCCCATTTCCCAGCCCTTGTCCCATAGCCGTGTCTGCCCCGGGATCACAAGCGCATCTCTAAATCCTTCTGAAATGTTCTGAGGGTCTCTGCCTCCACCCCCCTTTCAGGCAGCGAGTTCCAGACTCCCACCCCCCTCTGGGTGAAAAGGTTTCCCCTCACATCCCCTCGAAACCTCCTGCCCCTCACCTTCAATCTCTGTCCCCTGGCCATTGATCCCTCCACCAAGGGGAAAAGTTTCTTCCTGTCGACTCTATCTATGCCCCTCATTATTTTATACATCTCAATCCTGTCCCCCCTCAGTCTCCTCTGCTCCAAGGAAAACAACCCCAGTCTATCCAATATCTCTTCATAACTAACACTCTCCAGCCCAGGCAACATCCTGGTAAATCCCCTCTGCACCCTTTCCAGTGGCTATCACATCCCTCCTATAATGTGGATTCCAGAACTGCACACAATACTCTAGCTGTGGCCTAACCAACAGTCTGTATAATTCCAGAATAACCTCCCTGCTGTTAAACTCTCTGACTCTATGAGGGCTGGCGGTAGCACAGTGGTTAGCACTTTTGCTTCACAGCGCCAGGGTCCCAGGTTCAATTCCCGGCTCGGGTCACTGTCTGTGCGGAGTCTGCACGTTGTCCCTGTGTCTGTGTGGGTTTCCTCCGGGAGCTCCGGGTTCCTCCCTCAAGTCCCGAAAGACGTTAGCTGATTTGGGCATTCTGATTTCTCCCTCTGTGACCCGAACAGGCGCCGGCGTGTGGAGACCAGGAGATATTCACACTAACTGCAGTGTTAATGTAAGCCTACTTGTGACACTAATAGAGATGACTGTTAATAAAGGCGAATGCACCTATTGATTCCCAAACACTTTAACCAACTGAAGGATGCTTCCCAGAGTCCTGCTGTTTATTGTGTATTCTCTTTGCCTTGTTTGTCCTGCCCAAGTGCATCACCTCACACTGATCTGGATGGCAGTCCTGTGGAGACACAGACTCTGTATCTCTGTGTCGTTGTGTAAAATAGCTGCCATACAATTAATTCGAAAAGGTCACCAACGAAAGGTCACCTCAAATTGCTGTTAGCACAGGTCACGTCTAACGGCTGTGTTAATAACCTCGCTTCAATCACATTGTTGGCCAATTTCATATCATGGACATTGTGGTAGGTTTCTTAACGCCTCGTCAATTGCATTGATCATGTTTGTTGATGCCCCATAATAACATGGTTAAGGTGTGTTGTCCTGCCAATCACATTGCTAAGGTCACGAGAAGCAGGGTGATTGATAAAATTGTTTTTGACCCCGGATAAATAGTCAATGTGTCGGCGCCCGATGGGAACCACTGGGGTTTGAGTGCAGCAACATCCCCAAGGAACATTAACAGGAAACGGAATGAATTCAATTCAAGTAAAGTTTTCTATTTTGTTACTGTGCCTCATTAAAGGGCCATCAGTTCATTAGTTTAGCTGTTAATATTGGTTTTAAAGAGAGCAGATATATAATGGAATGCACCCCCTTAACTGATATAGAAACAAGCACAGAAAATAGAAGCAGGAAGAGGCCAATCAGCCCTTGGAACCTGCTCCCCCGTTCATTCTGATCATGGTTGATCATTGAGTTCAATACCCGGATCCTGCCTTCCCCCCATATCCCTCGATCCCTTCAGCCCCAAGAGTTGTATCGAATTCCTTCTTGAATTACACAACGTTTTGGCCTCGACTACTTTCTCTGATAGTGAATTCCACAGATTCCCCACTCTCTGGGTGAAGACATTTCTCCTCACCTCAGTCCCTAAAAGGTTGACCCCTTATCCTCACACTGTGACCCCTGAGATTTGATTTTTTTTATTTTTGCAAAATTTGTCAATTTGTTTAATTTGATCTGGGTTTTGTTTTACTCAGAAGAGTCTAAAGAGTCACGATAAAGAGGGGATGCCTGGGACACTGGGAAGAGCGGTGGAGAGCTGCGGGGACTGAACGAGTCAAGAAACGTTCTCGATAAAATCATCTCTGTACCTGGCCGTTGGTTTCACCAACCAGCTTGGCTTCAATTAACACAACTCACCGATAACGTGGAACACCTGCTTTATCGATCAAGTTTCATGGATTGAATCCCACATCGGTTCAGACAGCTACAGAACAACCGAGTTCCATTGTTCCCCAGGCATCAGCTTTTCCATCTCCAACAGGGATCCCAGCGCCCAAACATGTCCTTAAAATGACCCGGCCACTTATCGGCTGGGAGGCCCACTTATTACAATCCCAGACTGGACCCCCAACAGTGGCCGGGACTGTGGACAGAAACCCCAATATTTTATTTACTTTGTAAGTCTGTGAGGACAGGATTCCTCGCTCCAGTAGGGATTTCACACAAATTAGGGGTGTGATAGATTAAAGCAAACATTATTACTGACACAGTATTAAAATATATTTAACATAACAGAAAATAAATTACAATTACCCCTGAAACAATGCTAATCACTGCAGTGAATGCTAAACCCTTAACTGCTATCTTTAGTCCCACTCAAACAACAAGAGAAAAACATGTGAGCTCGCTCTCTACTTAAACACGATTAGCAGAGAGGACTACGAGCGGTATAGAGGTGTTCTTTGAGATGGAGAGATCTTTCAACACTGTTTTAAATAGAAGATCTGATCCCTGTTAGAACCATGCAGAAACTCTGGCTGTACAAAGAACAAAGAAAAGTACAGCACAGGAGCAGGCCCTTTGGCCATCCATGCCAGCACCGACCATGATGCCCGTCTAACCGAAGAATCTTCTACACTTCTGGGTCCGTATCCCTCTATTCCTATCCTATTCATGTCTTTGTCAAGGTGCCCCTTAAGCATCACTATCGTCCCTGCTTCCACTACCTCCTGCGGCAGCGAGTTCCAGGCACCCACTACCCTCTGTGTAAAAATATGTCCCTCGCATATCTCCTCTAAACTTTGCCCCTTGCACCTTAAACCTATTCCTCCTAATAATTGACCCCTCCACCCTGGGGAGAAGCCTCTGACTAGCCACTCTGTCTATGCCTCTCATAATATTCTAGACTCCTGTCAGGTCGCCTCTCAACTTGCGTCATTCCAGTGAGAACAAACTGAATTTATTCAACCGCTCCTCATAGCTAATGCCCTCCATACCAGGCAACATCCTGGTAAACCTCTTCTGCACCCTCTCTAAAGCCTCCACATCCTTCTGGTAGTGTGGCGATCAGAATTGAACACTATACTCCAAGTGCAGCCAAACTAAGGTTCTACACAGCTGCAGTGTGACTTGCCAATTCTTATACTCAATGCCCCGGCCAATGAAGGCAAGCATGCCGTACGCCTTCTTGACTACCTTCTCCAACTGTGTTGCCTCTTTCAGTGACCTGTGGAACTGTACACCCAGAGCCCTCTGCCTGTTAATAATCTTAAGGGTTCTGCCATTTACTGTATATTCCCTACCTGCATTAGACCTTCCAAAATGCATTACCTCACATTTGTCCAGATTAAACTCCATCTGCCATCTCTCCGCCCAAGTCTCCAAACGATCTAAATCCTGTTATATCCTCTGACAGTCCTCATCGCTATCCGCAACTCCACCAACCTTTGTGTCGTCTGCAAACTTACTAATCAGACCAGTTACATTTTCCTCCAAATAATTTGTATCTACTACGAACAGCAAAGGACCCAGCTCTGATCTCTGTGGAACATCACTAGTCACAGCCCTCCAATTAGAAAAGCACCCTTCCATTGCTACTCTCTGCCTTCTATGAACGAGTCAGTTCTGTGACAATCTTGCCAGCTCACCTCTGATCCCGTGTGACTTCACCTTCTGCCATGAGGGACCTTGTCAAAGGCCATACTGACGTACATGTAGACAACATCCACTGCCCTACCCTCATCAATCATCTTTGTCACTTCCTTGATAAACTTGAGTTAGTGAGACACGACCTTCCCTTCACAAAACCGTGCTGTCTATCGTTAATACGCCCACTTGCTTCCAAATGGGAGTAAATGCTGTCTCGAAGAATCCTCTCCAATAATTTGCCAACCTCTGGTGTAAGGCACTGTAGTTCCCTGGATTATCCTTGCTACCCTTCTTAAATAAAGGAACAACATTAGCTATTCTCCAATCCTCTTGAAATTCACCTGTAGCCAGTGAGGGCAGCACGGTAGCATTGTGGATAGCACAATTGCTTCACAGCTCCAGGGTCCCAGGATCAATTCCGGCTTGGGTCACTGCCTGTGCGGAGTCTCCACATCCGCCCCGTGTGTGCGTGGGTTTCCTCCGGGTGCTCCGGTTTCCTCCCACAGTCCAAAGATGTGCAGGTTGGGTGGATTGGCCATGATAAATTGCCCTGAGTGTGCAAAAATTGCCCTTAGTGTTGGGTGGGGTTACTGGGTTATGGGGGTAGGGTGGATGTGTTGACTTTGGGTAGGGTGCTCTTTCTAGGAGCTGGTGCAGACTCGATGGGCCGAATGGCCTCCTTCTGCACTGTAAATTCTATGATACAACGATTTTGGTCAAAGCCCCAGCAATTTCCTCCCTTGCCCCTCTCAGTATTCTGGCATACATCCCATAATTCCCTGGGGTTTTATCTGCCTTCATGTTCTTCAAGAAACCCAACACCTCTTCCTTTTTGATGTCAATGTGGCCCAGACTATCTGCACATCCTTCCCCAGATTCATCATCCACCAAGTCCTTTTCTTTGGTGAATACTGATGCCCGTGTCATTCAACCCCACACATAGATTCCTTCCCCCCTGACCTTGAGTGAGCCAACCCTTTCCCTTGCTACCCTCCTGCTCTTTATATACGTCTATAAAGCATTGCCGTTTTCCTTGTCCTGTTTGCCAATGACAATTCATGACCCCTTTTTGCCACCAAGACTCATTGCTTAAGTTCCTTCCTATTTTCCTTATATTCCTCATGGGCATTTTATGTTCCCAGCCTTCTTACCCTTACAAACGCGCTATTTTTCTTTTTGACTAGGCTCAAAACGTCCCTCGATATCCAAGGTTCCCGAACCTTGCCATACTTATCTTTCTTCCTCGTAGGGACATGACGGTCCTGAATTCATATCTTTGGAAAGCCTCCCACATGCCAGACGTTGATTTACCCCCAAACAACTGTCCCCAATCTAGATTCTTCAGTTCCTGCCTCATATTGCTGCAATTAGCCTTCCCCAAGTTCAGCACCTTCAACCGAGCACAACTCTTATCTTTATCCAACGGTACTTTAAAATTTACTGAATTATGGTCACTGTTCCCAAAATAGAACATTACAGCGCAGTACGGGCCCTTCGGCCCTCGATGTTGCGCCGACCTGTGAAACCATCTGAAGCCTATCTGACCTACACTATTCCATTTTCATCCATATGTCTATCCAGTGACCACTTAAATGCCCTTAAATTTGCTGAGTCTACTACTGTTGCAGGCAGGGCGTTCCACACCCCTACTACTCTCTGAGTAAAGAAACTGCCTTTGACATCTGTCCTATCTCTACTACCCCTCAATTTAAAGCTATGTCCCCTCGTGCTGGTCATCACCATCCGAGGAAAAAGACTCTCACTGTCCACCCTATCTAACCCTCTGACTATCTTATATTAGGCAGCAGGGTAGCATGGTGGTTAGCATAAATGCTTCACAGCTCCAGGGTCCCAGGTTCAATTCCCGGCTGGGTCACTGTCTGTGTAGAGTCTGCACGTCCTCCCCCTGTGTGCGTGGGTTTCCTCCGGGTGCTCCGGTTTCCTCCCACAGTCCAAAAATGTGCGGGTTAGGTGGATTGGCCATGCTAAATTGCCCGTAGTGTCCTAATAAAAGTAAGGTTAAGGGGGGGGTTGTTGGGTTACGGGTATAGGGTGGATATGTGGGTTTGAGTAGGGTGATCATGGCTCGGCACAACATCGAGGGCCGAAGGGCCTGTTCTGTGCTGTACTGTTCTATGTTCAATGTTCTATGTCTCTATTAAGTCACCTCTCAGCCTTCTCCTCTCTAATGAAAACAACCTCAAATCCCTGAGCCTTTCCTCGTAAGACCTTCCCTCCATACCAGGCAACATCCTAGTAAATCTCCTCTGAACCCTTTCCAAAGCTTCCACATCCTTCCTATAATATGGTGACCAGAACTGCACGCAGTACTCCAGGTGTGGCCGCACCAGAGTTATGTACAGCTGCAGCATGACCTCGTGGCTCCGAAACTCAATCCCCCTACTGATAAAGGCTAGCACACCATATACCTTCTTAACAGCCCTATTAACTTGGGTGGCAACTTTCAGGGATTTATGTACCTGGATGCCGAGGTCTCTCTGTTCATCTACACTACCAAGAATCTTGCCATTAGCCCAGTACTCTGCATTCCTGTTACTCCTTCCGAAGTGAATCACCTCACACTTTTCCGCATTAAACTCCATCTGCCACCTCTCAGCCCAGCTCTGCAGCTTATCTCCCCCATACTGCGTCGCTGTATGAGCCCTCCGAGACGATCTCCCGCAGTACATCTGTGATATTCTCCTTCACCAGTAGTGCAACTCCCTCACCCCTTTCACATCCCCCTCTATCCCACCTGAAACATCTAAATCCTGGAACGTTAAGCAGCCACTCTTGTTCCTTCCTCAATGTAGTCTCTGTAATGGCAACAGCATCATAGTTCCAAGTCCTAATCCAAGCTCTAAATTCTCTGCCTTACCTGTTATACTTCTCGGATTGAAACAAATGCGCTTCAGACCACCAGTCCCGCTGTGTTTTGCAACATCTCCCTGCCTGCTCTTCCTCTCAGTCTTACTGGCTCTATTATCTAGATCCCCCTCAGTTATTTCACCTTCTGACCTATTGCCCCGGTTCCCAACCCACTGACAGACTAGTTTAAACCCTCCCGTGTGACATGAACAAACCTAGCAGCCAGGATGTTGGTGCCTCTCCAGTTTAGATGCGACCCGTCCTTCTTGTGCAGGTCCCACCTGCCCTGGAAGAGATCCCAATGGCCCAGATATCTGAAACCAACAACAATCTCTCCCTCAATGCCAGCAAAACTGAAGAGTTGGTCATTGACTTCAGGAAGCAAAGTACTGTACACACCCCTGTCAGCATCAACGGGGCCGAGGTGGCGATGGTTAGCAGCTTCAAATTCCTAAGGGATGCACATCTCCAAAAATCTGTCCTGGTCCACCCACATCAACGCTAACACCAAGAAAGCACAACAGCGCCTATACTTCCTCAGGAAACTAAGGAAAATTGGCATGTCCATATTAACTCTTACCAACTTTTATAGATGCACAATTGAAAGCATCCTATCTGGCTGCATCGCAGCCTGGTGTCATGAGAATGTCACTTTAAGAAATGTTTGGTTGCTCATGTTACTGCAGTGATGTCAGAGTGTGGGTGGAGCTGAGCTCTGGCTCCGCTTTTTAGTTTCACTTTGAGAAAAGCTGGGGTGTGTCTGTGATTTTTTGGTTCTGTTTTCAGTGTTGGAGCTGAAGCCAGACAGAGCAGGTGTACTGCTGATCTCTCTGCCATCAAAAGACTATCTCTTGATCATTTGGTGACTTCAGAATTCTAAATGTTTTCAGTAGTGAATTTAAACCTGATGTGTTTCTGTTAAAAGGTGTTTCTTTTGCCTTCTGGATGTTGTTTGGAAAGTTATTAAGGATTTCTTAGCATTGTATTCTTTGGGTGTTGTATTTGAGTTAATGGTTGCTAAGATGTTCACTGTATGTTTTAAAAAGATTAACTTGGGTTCATAGAATAAACATTGTTTTGCTTTAAACAATACTTTTCAATTTCTGCTGTACCACACCTGTAGAGTGGGCCGTGTGCTCCCCACCCCACAATCTATTAAAAGTTGTGGGTCAGGTGAACTCCATGATACACCTTGGGGTTCTCTAAACCTTAGCTCATAACACTCTCTCTTTGCCACTCTCTCTCTCTCTCTGGAGTTTACCAACTTTTACAGATGCACTATAGAGAGCATCCTATCGGGCTGGCAGCCTGGTATGGCAACTGCTCGGCCCAGGACCGCAAGAAACTTCAGAGAGTCGTGAACACCGCCCAGTCCATCACACGAACCTGCCTCCCATCCATTGACTCCATCTACACCTTCCGCTGCCTGGGGAAAGCGGGCAGCATAATCAAAGACCCCTCCCACCCGGCTTACTCACTCTTCCAACTTCTTCCATCGGGCAGGAGATACAGAAGTCTGAGAACACGCACGAACAGACTCAAAAACAGCTTCTTCCCCGCTGTTAGCAGACTCCTAAACCACCCTCTTGTGGACTGACCTGATTAACACTACACCCTGTATGCTTCACCCGGTGCCAGTGCTTATGTAGTTACATTGCATATCTTGTGTTGCCCTATTGTGTATTTTCTTTTATTCCGTTTTCTTCCCATGTACTTAATGATCTGTTGAGCTGCTCGCAGAAAAATACTTTTCACTGTACCTCGGTACACGTGACAATAAACAAATCCAATCCAATCCAATCCCTCCCTCCTACCCCAGCTGTTTAGCCAGGTGTTTAGCTGCACTACCTTCAAAAGATGTTTCTCAGCTGGTTTCCGCTCGTTCGTGTCCTCTGACAGGTCTGAACTTCTTTGAAGGTTTGCTGCTCTGGCGTTTCCTGCTCTGCCCTCTGGCAGTGGATCATATTGAAAAGGTCAGGCCGGGTTTAACCTCAACGTTAAACTGTTTTGAGACTATCCTAAACTGCTCGGCCAGTGGACAGGGTGTGATGTGTAATCTCGTACCCTGTAGACAGAACACAGCGGCAATCCCACATAGCAGGGATGTTCAGATAGGCTCCTAGTTACCAAGGTCAGCACATAGTCTCATTGGCCAATTCCAAAACCCACATTATTGTTTTACCAATCCTTGTATGATTGGGATGATTGCACTAAACACTGAAATTCAACATGGTGGCAGCGGTGATGATAGTTTCTGATTTAGTGTGGATCTGACTGAACAGCAAACCAGCCTCAACCCTCAGACACGTCACCGCCGCCCTGGTGCGGAATTGAATCAAACATCAAGTCCTCGAGGGGCTGAGGTGTGAGATATTCTGCATCACTGGAGGGACCCGACACACCAACCATCCTATCTGGGATATCGCACCTCGCTCCAGGATTCCAGTCCCGGAGAGATCGCTGACCCGGGAGGGAATCACTAACCTCGGCCCCATTGCTGTAAAGGTTGGAGCAGGAACAGCCACTAGATGGGCAGGTCTTGTATCTGTCCAATTCTGACACTTTCACCTAGTTTATTTATTGGAATGTTTTACCTCGGTGTCCTTTAATCCAGAGGAGAAAAAAGTACAAACACAGGTATCAATTCAAACACACTGAACTCAACACAATTACCGTCACATTACCCAAAAAATATTCTCTCGCGGTACGCAAGATTAGTTTAGACAGCACAGTAGCATTGCGGATAGCACAATTGCTTCACAGCTCCAGGGTCCCAAGTTCGATTCCCCACTGGGTCACTGTCTGTGCGGAGTCTGCACGTCCTCCAAGAGCCGGTGCAGACTCGATGGGCCGAATGGCCTCCTTCTGCACTGTAAATTCTATGATAATCCAGGCAAGCTGCAGACATGGCTTGGTCCGCCTGTAGATCCGATCCTTGAGTTCCTCTAATCCATCGTCATGAAGATGGTTCTCGCTGGCAGATTCTTCCTTCCTTCCGTCAATGGTCTCACCTGGTCGGTCAAGGTCACCTCCGACTTCGAGTCTTCGCTGCTGTGATGTCTGGGGTTTCTATCCCCCCCCCCCCCTGACTTCATGTGCTTTTGCTACTTCTCGTGGTCTGCCAATGTGGTATCGGGCGGGTCATCCAGTATCCAATAATCCGATTGATGCCCGATTGACGGGGAACCTTGGTCCCTCTCCGATGGAGTTATTCATGCCTGCACGGTTATCAAATCAGGCGATGGGGGGAGTCTAGATGCCCAAGAGTCTGGCTCGTTCTGGGCGTTCAATAATAGATCGGTGCACGTAAATCAGATCAATTATCTCTGGATGGCCAATTGGCAGGATAGGTCCAGACATGTCCTGGTAGCCTGGCGGGTTTCAGTGTGTTCCAACTTGTCCTGTTCGTTCCCATCGGGCTGTGCGCTGGAGTCGCTGTGGCTTGATCTAAAGTGCCCCTTGATGTTTCTTAACCATCCAGGTAGATTCCACATGGTCTGTACAAAAGAACAAAGAAACGTACAGCACAGGAACAGGCCATTCGACCCTCCAAGCCCGTGCCGACCATGCTGCCCATCTAAACTACAATCTTCTACACTTCCGGGGTCCCTATCCCTCTATTCCCATCCTATTCATGTATTTGTCAAGATGCCCCTTAAATGTCACTATCGTCCCTGCTTCCACCACCTCCTCTGGCAGCGAGTTCCAGGCACCCACTACCCTCTGTGCAAAAAACCTGCCTCGTACATCTCCTCTAAACCTTGCCTTTCGCATCTTCAACCTATGCCCCCTAGTAATAGACCCCTCTACCTTGGGAAAAAGTCTCTGACTATCCACTCTGTCTATGCCCCTCATAATTTCGTAGACCTCTATCAGATCGCCCCTCAACCTCCTTCGTTCCATTGAGAACAAACCGAGTTTATTCAAATGCTCCTCAGAGCTAATGCCCTCCATACCAGGCAACATCCTGGTAAATCTCTTCTGCACGCTCTCTAAAGCCTCCACATCCTTCTGGTAAAGCGGCGACCAGAACTGAACACTATACTCCAAGTGTGGCCTAACTAAGGTTCTATACAGCTGCAACAGGACTTGACAATTCTTACACTCAATGCCCCGGCCAATGAAGGCAAGCATGCCGTATGCCTTCTTGACTACCTTCTCCAGTTGTGTTGCCTCTTTCAGTGACCTGTGGACCTGTACACCTAGTTTTCTCTGACTGTCAATACTCTTGAGGTTTCTACCATTCACTGTATATTCCCAACCTGCATTAGACCTTCCAAAACACATTATCTCACTTTTGTCCAGATTGAACTCACCCTTATTATTCCCAGCCTGCTGCCTGCTTTGATCTACAGTCTTCTGGCTAGCTGCTATAACATTATTGAGCCATTTGGGATCTCTGTCAAACCACAGATTGTAGGCAGATCTGAAACACACCTGTCCTGTTGGGCTAGGCCGAGACATGCCTTTTAGGTTCTGTGGCAGAATGTATGATGTCTTTTGATAGACTTGACAAGCAGCCAATCGGTGTGTGTGAAATTTTCAGCCTTCTCCTATCGTTGCCTGCAGTTGGTGAAACCAGTCAGACACTTTCAGGAAAGGAGGTGGGTCTTGTGCAGAGTTCCATCTTTTGGGCAGTTCTGATGAACATTTGGGGACAGAATTCCAAAGTCTTGTACAGGAATCAGGCCAGTAAAAACTGCAAAGTCCACGGGCAAAGTCCTATTAATCTCACCGGGAGGTGAAAGCTCCATCTGGTGGTGGGAAATCCGAAGTGCACCGATCTGGACATGCCATGTACCGAACCATCTGATGGCCGGCACTGATCTGCATACCCTTTACCTAGCTCCATCTGGTGGCCGAAGAATGGGATTTCACCAATCTTAACCTGCTGGGGCAGCACGGTAGCATGGTGGTTAGCATAAATGCTTCACAGCTCCAGGGTCCCAGGTTCGATTCCCGGCTGGGTCACTGTCTGTGTGGAGTCTGCACGTCCTCCCCGTGTGTGCGTGGGTTTCCTCCGGGTGCTCCGGTTTCCTCCCACAGTCCAAAGATGTGCGGGTTAGGTGGATTGGCCATGCTAAGTTGCCCGTAGTGTCCTAATAAAAGTAAGGTTAAGGGGGGGAGTTGTTGGGTTACGGGTATAGGGTGGATACATGGGTTTGAGTAGGGCGATCATTGCTCGGCACAACATCGAGGGCCGAAGGGCCTGTTCTGTGCTATACTGTCCTATGTTCTATGTTCTATGTTAACCTCTTGCATAAATCCATTTCCCAGGGGCCGCAACCACAGACTCCTCTCAAATCTAGCCTTTAATGTCTGTTATGTTTTATTCCTCACCAACCCTTACCTTGTGTCTGTCTTCTGTGTGTCTGGGTGGAGGGTAGGACGGGGCCTTGGGAATAGGTCGTCCGGTAAACCATTCTCCTGTAATTTCTTCATATATTCATCTTTTCCTATCTTTTAGAATAAAGTTTGCTAATGTTTTACTGAAATCTAGTGTCCGTAACTCATTTGAGCAGTCAAGAGTTGAAGGTCTTCGGAAGATGCAAATTACTTATGTTGGGACTCCGGGATCTGGGGAGTGGAATTGACCACACACTCGCTCAGAGTGTAGCAACAGAGAGGTTTACTGAACACAGAAGCTACAGGCTGCAGCGACACCTTTGGGGTTTGAAGCATTAAGTTAAAAGGTTTAGAAACCAAAGAAAAGAAAACTTAAAAGCACAAAATTGCATTTCCACAGTAAACATTATCCCTGACAGAACATTCCCCCCAAATATTTGCTACTTGGTCAGACTCACAAACCAACACTCTTTCAGGCAACACATGCTTACGTTTGAACTAGACAAATGCAGACAATACCCTGTGGTATCTTGTGACCACGAAGGAGGTAGTTGAATATATGGATTAAAGGAAGGAACTTCTTTACATGTATATATTTTTCCTGTTCTTTACATATATAACCAACACAGTTTGACAAAAAGAGTAACACAGCAGAACAGCAGGTCCAGAAATAACTATTAAAACAGGGGCAGCAGTAAAACGTGTCTTGCTTAAAGGTCACTCTGTTGCAGACTGCAAAGTCTGGGCAGAGTTCGCACATAATTTTGATTTGATTTGATTTATTGTCACAAGGTGCTCAAATACAATGTAAAGTATTTTTCTGAGGCAAAGGGAATGCACACAGTGTGTACATTGTAGACAAAAAAAGAATAATCAACAGAGTACATTGACAAATGTTGCATCAACAAACAGTAATTGGTTACAGTGCGGGACAAGGGGTCAAACAGCAAATACATGAGCAAGAGCAGCATAGGGCATCGTGAAGTGTTCTTACAGGGAACAGATCAGTCCGAGGGGGAGTCGTTGAGGAGTCTTGTAGCTGTGGGGAAGAAGCTGTTCCTATGTCTGGATGTGCGAGTCTTCAGACTTCTGTACCTTCTGCCTGATGGAAGGGTCTTGAAGAAGGAAATGTCTGGGTGGGAGGGGTCTCTGATAATGCTGTCTGCCTTCCTGGGGCAGCGGGAGGTGGAGACAGAATCAATGTGGGGGTGGCAAGTTTGTGTGATGCGTTGGGCTGAGTTTACCACACTCTGCAGTTTCTTGCGATCTTGGACCGAGCAGTTGCCATATCAGGCTGTGATGCAGCCGGATAGGATGCTATCACAATCTGTAGAAGTTTCTGGGAGTCGATGCAGTCATGCCTAATTTCTTTAGCTTCCGTAGGAAGTAGAGACGTTGTTGGGCTTTCTTGGCTGTTGCGTCAACGTGAGGGGACCAGGACAGACTGTTGGTGATGGTGACCCCCAGGAACTTAAAGCTATCGACCATCTCCTCTTCGGAGCCATTGCTGCAGACGAGAGTGTGTGTCGTGCTGCACTTCCTGAAGTCGATGATCAGTTCCTTGGTGTTTCCGACATTTAGGGAGAGGTTGTTTTCTGTACACCATGCAACCAAGTGATCTATCTCCCTCGTGCAGTCTGATTTGTCATTGTTCGAGATACGGCCCACGACAGTCGTATCATCCGCAAACATATAGATTGAGTTGGAGTTAACCCTGAGCAGACTCCAGAGAAGCAATTCCATGGGAGAAAAGCTTGTCAGAACTCTCTGTAGTGAAGAAGACACTCTGTAATGCCACCCAAGGTGAACCTGCGACGTTTCGGTGAGGCGTACCACACGATCTCTCTCTCCCCCCCCCCCCCCCCCAAAAAAAACGTGACTGCTTTTCTGGCTGAACTGAGTGGTTGATTCTGAATTAGAAACCCTCTCTGTCTGGTCTGGTAGGCCGTCTCACTTGGCTTCTGCACAATCCTTTTCCCAGCACAGAACGATACCTCGGGATATCTCACAGGGCCAATCTAAGATGTAGCAAATCCATCGTTTGGATGAACTCCCTAGGATACATGGACCTGATGCAACGTGGCCAATTTCAAGTGGAAAAGGGGACATTTTGTCAAGGTTATTTTAAAGGTTACATTTAAGCAAAACGGCTGCCAACCAGACATTGGGATGAACCACGCCACCAGGCCATTCAAGAAGTCAACAAAGTGGCCATGAGCCATGATAACAGTAGCTGACAAGATTATACAGAGAGGTTTCTCTATCCCTGACCAACTGCCGGAGAGACAATGGAAATGGTAACGGCTTTTACACCAGCTGTGTAGAATAATGCCTCCACTAACGTTGAACAGTCCCGGAAACCACCTTGGGACGCTTTGCAACACACCAGCTACCTCCCAAAAACATTTGGGGCTCTGTGTCATTGGAACTGATCAATACCAGTTTCACCGTGTGAGCGATTTACACCCATTGTTCTGACACTGACCCTTGGGAGAAGTCATGGCAATTTGATTCAGGTAATATAAATACCGAGCTCTGGCCAAGGGGAAGAGGTGATTTCCAGCAGTTAATGCAGAGGCAGTGTTGCTATCTATACTTGCTCAAAATATGGCCACCAAGGTTGCCTTTCTTAATATGGATATGGATA
Source organism: Scyliorhinus canicula (assembly GCF_902713615.1). Taxonomy (NCBI): domain Eukaryota; kingdom Metazoa; phylum Chordata; class Chondrichthyes; order Carcharhiniformes; family Scyliorhinidae; genus Scyliorhinus; species Scyliorhinus canicula. Next base: position 91,177,396 of record NC_052165.1, on the reverse strand, counting down.
TGATATGCTCTCAGAGTCGCCAGATATCAAGTGATACCGCCACAAGGTTCAACCAGGTATCGATCAAAGAGCCAAACAACCAGTTAGTTAGTTCAATCAATTGTACTTTCTTCACACACAAGATTAACTTACACATGCAACATAAACAGATACGAGCTAAACTACACCTAACAACTCTGACAACCTGTACTTAACTTCACCCACCCGGCTTAGGTCAGAGGAACAGTGGCCTTTGTTCGAATCTGGATCGGCTGGGTCTGGAGAAGTAGCTACGGTTTGGCTAGGATCATCCGTCTGGTAGCGAGCGTTGAACTTGAACTTGCTTCTGGTGGCTCTGCGATTGGATATGGACGTTGCCGGAGTGTCAGGTCGAAAAGAGATAGAACATATGGCAGTGTCTCTCTTTATCCTTGGGGGGGATTCACGCTCTTTTGGGCGGTCCTTAGGTTTGGACCCCATTAACTGGGCAGTTCTCGATTACTGCCTTTGATCTGAGCCAATAAGGGGAGCGGGTGACTTGATGGCTGGGCGTGTCCTAAGCGGTCATTGACCTTGGCTGTTTATGCTTACTGAGTAAAGGAAGTGGCGCCGAAATGCCTGGACTTGATCGGTTACTTGATTGAGCATCAATTCTTTGTCCTACGGAGATGGGCCATTAAAATGCTAATCGGTTGGGGGTTTCGGTGCTGTCTGGATTCTCTGCTCACAAATATACATTCAGGCTCCATGCCTGCCTGAATCTTACATTGTCCATATTTCCCTTTAGGCTTTGCAAACATCCATGTTTCCTGTTGGAAGTGGCCATCCCAGGTGGCGATAGCAGTTCCACTGAAAATATCTGTGGAGTCAGAAGCAATGGAGGAGTGGGGAGTATATTCTCTCAGCCTTCAGAAATCTCCTTGAGATTGAGGAGGAGTCTACCATCTTTTTAACGAATTGTGTAATGCTAAGAATTTACGTTGTGCCGTTTGTTTCCCCGGCATATTGTGGTGCCTGTGTTTAATTGTCTGAGTTTAGTTGAACTTATTCTTGAATGAACTATTTTAAATTAACTTTGACTTGTCTCTCTCTTATCGTCCATACTGGCGAGTCACTAAACATCCAGAATATAATTCCGGTGTACAGAACCGTAAAGGGTCCGAGCACTTCGAAAACGCTCACTCAAAGGGGGTCTACTGGCCAGGAATAAACGATGGACCCCCTCTCTCTCACTCTCTCTTGTGAAGCTGTCCCAATGTGGCAAATCCGTGTTGTATTTCACTACCTGAAAGAGAGAGAGAGACACACTGTTATCAGTGACATCCAAAGTAATGCCTGAGTAGAGTAAAATAAACTTTTGCACCACCCCATCTAAACTCTCAATATCTCCCCTTCAGTATCCCATTTACAATTTCATCATTATTCCATTATTCATAACATCGACAAGGAACTTAATGTCAGCAGAATATTAAATAAATTATGTGGGGCAGCACGGTAGCATGGGGGGCAGCACGGTAGCATGGTGGTTAGCATAAACGCTTCACAGCTCCAGGGTCCCAGGTTCAGTTCCCGGCTGGGTCATTGTCTGTGCGGAGTCTGCACGTCCTCCATGTGTGTGCGTGGGTTTTCTCCGGGTGCTCCGGTTTCCTCCCACAGTCCAAAGATGTGCGGGTTAGGTGGATTGGCCATGATAAATTGCCCGTAGTGTCCTAAAAAGTAAGGTTAGGGGGGGGGTGGTTGTTGGGTTACGGGTATAGGGTGGATATGTGGATTTGAGTAGGGTGATCATTGCTCGGCACAACATCGAGGGCTGAAGGGCCTGTTCTGTGCTGTACTGTTCTATGTTCTATGTTCTCCCTGTGACCCACCACTTTCGGGTAAAATATAATTTAATAACATCATTTTATTTATTTACGACCTTTACCAAGTTGTAAAGCTTTTTTTTAAACCCCCTTTTAGAATTTAACTGCTAAAATTGCAAATCATCTCAAATCTCCTAATGCAAATTTCTGTCGAAGGTTTATTTAGCTATAGGAAATTCACTGGCTGAACCAATTTCAAATGCATGCCTTTGACACCTATACTGCTGTGATCTTATAAACAGTCTAAACAAACAGTCCCCAACTTAACTAAATTACATTCACACTCACACACAATACACACTCACACACACAAAACGCTCACACACACACACACTCATACACAAACACACAACACATACAAGACACACACAGAATACACACACATACTCAACCACACGACACTTACTCACACAAACACACACACACATAGCACACACACAAACAAATACACAGAAGTGCACATACACACTCACTCACACTCGCACGCACACACACACAAACACATTCGCTTACAACTCATGAAAACACAGACTCAGTCACACACACGTACTCATTCACACACATGCACACACATACACTTACACACATACTCTCACATACACTCACATGTATAACCGTTCACACAGAAACTCATTTATACACATACTCACACACACTCACACACAGTCACACACACTCACATAAAAACTCATTCACATACAAATTATACATATGCAAATTCACACACAAACTCACACTCGCTCACACAGGCACAAACAGATACACACACAGTTCAAGTTGTCATACGGAAGGGGGAAGTATTGGGTATTCTGAAAGACATTAAGGTGGACAAGTCCCCAGGACCGGATGGGATCTATCCCAGGTTACTGAGGGAAGCAAGGGTCGAAATAGCTGGGGCCTTAACAGATATCTTTGCAGCATCCTTGAGCACGGGTGATGTCCCGGAGGACTGGAGAATTGCTAATGTTGTCCCTTTGTTTAAGAAGGGTAGCAGGGATAATCCAGGGAATTATAGACCTGTGAGCTTGACGTCAGTGGTAGGCAAACTGTTGGAGAAGATACTGAGGGATAGGATCTATTCACATCTGGAAGAAAATAGACTTATCAGTGATAGGCAGCATGGTTTTGTGCAGGGAAGGTCATGTCTTACAAACCTAATAGAATTCTTTGAGGAAGTGACAAAGTTAATTTATGAGGGAAGGGCTGTAGATGTCGTATACATGGACTTTAGTAAGGCGATTGATAAGGTTTCCCATGGCAGGCTGATGGAAAAAGTGAAGTCGTATGGGGTTCAGGGTGTACTAGCTAGATGGATAAAGAACTGGCTGGGCAACGGGAGACAGAGAGTAGTGGTGGAAGGGACTGTCTCAAAATTGAGAAGGGTGACTAGTGGTGTTCCACAGGGATCCGTGCTCGGACCACTGATGTTTGTGATCTACATAAATGACCTGGAGGAAGGTATAGGTGGTCTAATTAGCAAGTTTGCAGATGATACTAAGATTGGTGGAGTTGCAGATAGCGAGGAGGACTGTCAGAGAATACAACAAAATATACATAGATTGGAGAGTTGGGCAGAGAAATGGCAGATGGAGTTCAATCCAGGCAAATGCGAGGTGATGCATTTTGGAAGATCAAATTCAAGAGCGGACTATATGGTCAATGGAAGGGTCTTGGGTAAAATTGATGTGCAGAGAGATCTGGGAGTTCAGGTCCATTGTACCCTGAAGGTGGCAACGCAGGTAGATAGAGTGGTCAAGAAGGCATACAGCATGCTTACCTTCATCGGACGGGGTATTGAGTACAAGGGTTGGCAGGTCATGTTACAGTTGTATAGGACTTTGGTTCGGCCACATTTGGAATACTGCATGCAGTTCTGGTCGCCACATTACCAGAAGGATGTGGATGCCTTGGAGAGGGTGCAGAGGAGGTTCACCAGGATGTTGCCTGGTATGGAGGGTGCTAGCTATGAAGAAAGGTTGAGTAGATTAGGATTGTTTTCGCAAGAAAGACGGAGGTTGAGGGGGGACCTGATTGAGGTCTACAAAATTATGAGAGATATGGACAGGGTGGATAGCAACAAGCTTTTCCCAAGAGTGGGGGATTCAGTTGCAAGGGGTCATGATTTCAAGGTGAGAGGGGGAAAGTTTAAGGGAGATGTGCGTGGAAAGTTTTTTACGCAAAGAGTGGTGGGTGCCTGGAACGCTTTACCAGCGGAGGTGGTAGAGGCGGGCACGATAGCATCATTTAAGAAGCATCTAGACAGGTATGAATGGGCGGGAACAGAGGGAAGTAGACCTTGGAAAATAGGAGACAGGTTTAGATAAAGGATCTGTATCGGCGCAGGCTGGGAGGGCCGAAGGGCCTGTTCCTGTGCTGTAATTTTCTTTGTTCTTTGAACACATGTTTGGCTCACAGAATAACACAATAAAATTCTTCACGGTCCTATTTGTGTAGTTAGGGAGTAATCTGGATAGTAGAATCACATGTGCTCTGTGGGCAGTAGCAGTTCTACAGACTAAATCTATCTACAGAGCCTCCTATTTAACATGGTCTGTGCCTAGTCCCAGCTTCCAATAAAGAGCCCATGTGATTGCTTTTCACTCTTCTCGATCCCATTTGTCATCTATTCAGCTCCATCTTTGTTTATCCCAATATTGATGAATGTGGGAATTTGAGATATTGCAATATATTGGTGCAGTAAGGGTTAAAATACTGGGTTAGTGCGTGTTTTCCGCAGTCACGTTGTTTGAAAACCCTGGTCTGTGAGGCTTTCTGGTGACAGAGGTACAATTAAAGCACCGTAAAAGTTGTGCGAATGGAATTTTGTTTCTATGAAGAGGGTTCCTTGTGGAGTAGATAATTAGAGATATTGGCCTGGATTCTCCACCCCAGGGCCATGATGGAATAAACCATCCGAGCCAATCCAAGGCCCAACACCCCCTCCCCAATGCATATCGTCCCCAACACCTCGTACCCTCCCTCCCCCCGCATGCCTCACACCAGCCTCCAAACATCAGGTTGCCTGGGTGCCCTCTCAACATAAGTGTAAGTACATGGCTGACCCGACCCACGCCTCAAGAACTCTTGTAATAGGGAGAACCCCCGAGACTTCTTTGACAGGGAGACACCCCACAGGGACACCTAGGAAAGGAAGACGCACCCCCCCCCTCCCCGGGATCTAGACACTCCACACCCCCACAGGGACTCCTGTGACATGGAGACACCCCCCCCCCCCCCACGGGACCTGAATGATTGTAAACCTTGACCACATCTAAGATGTGTAAGTGCACTAAGTGCATTCTAATCACTCAAGTGTGTGAATTCACTGCACTTACCTCTCTTTGATGTGCTCAATGTTTACAAACATTGTGTTTCATCATAGTGGTCACTGAAGTGTGAAAAGGTATGAATGGATCAAAGCTGCAGATTGCGTTTACGAGCTGTCAATTACAGACCACGACTCAAAAGTGATGAATGGACTACAGACAGTGGATCTGTGGGAACCATTTACAGACACAGCTCCGCGCTCCTTTCAGGAAAGGACAACTGGAGCTGTGAGGTAAGTATTACAACTGTAATGCGTCCCTCTTCCCCGGTCTAAACTACTCCCCAGCCCCCAGATGGGAGTCACTATTCTGAGTGGGAGGGTCTGTGAGGGTGGGTGGTCTGTGTGAGGGGGGTCTGCGGAGGGGGTTCCTCTAGTCTGTCGGTCCCTGTGGGGGCTCTCTCTCTTACAGGGGTCCGTGGAGGGCTGGTAGGGTCATACATGGGAGTAGGGAGGTCACTCAACAAATATGGGGGTGGGGGGGGGGCTGATGTGCATTGGGGGGGGATTGGCACTGATCTGTGGTTTGAGGAGAGGTTGGGGACAATTTGCGACGGGGGGGGGGGTTGGGTTAATTTGTGGTTGGGGTGAGGGTATCTGGGATGATGTGTAGTGCGTGCTGGGGGGGGGGTGTTCCTGCCTTGGGATCACCCACCCAGCCAGGATGGCGGCCCAATAGCAGGATTCCCAGGGATCCCGTCATATTCTGGGCCACGGATGTATTTGCAAGGCGTGGTACACTGGATTGCCACCAGAAGGTGTCAGTAAAGCTCTTACAATTCAGCTCAGGTGGGAGATCCTTTGAGTTCTGTGTTTGTGCAGTCTCGAGGTTTATGCAGAAACAGGGCAAAGATTTGGCTGTAGCTAGACCGGCAGACTTTCTCAACACAGTTCAGTCAAAAAAGATTTGCCCCTGTACAGAGCAGAGATTTCTGAAAAGGTTGACAGCTTAATCAATTATTTGGCACAGGCAAGAATCTGCAAGCTATTCCCTGAAGGATCTCTCTCTCCCTCTCTCTCCCTCTCTCCCTCTCTCTCTCTCAAAGTGGGTTATCCAAAACATCCCTTTACAGCAAGTGTTCCTGGCATGGCTAACGCCTTTTCAAAGTGTATTTTGGACTGAGATGGATGCTATCTGAGTGGAGATAAATTAAAGTTAGGATTCTGTGTTTTATTGCCTTGTTAATCGTTGCTTAGCTGATAATTGTAAGCTATTGTCTTTATGATATTAAAGTTGGCAACACTGTGTTAGTAATAAAGTTTGTTTTAATCAACCACATCCCGATTTATTTGTGCAATCACTCCAGGAATGATTGATTTGATAAATTAAAACAAAATATTGGGATTTCTGTCCAGTGTCCCAGCCACTGTCACCCCTCACCTTCTATCCAAAATTAGTCCCACACGATCCTCCCCACATCAAAGCTTTTGTGGTCCATTTCTCCATATGTAGGAACAGAAAGAGGCCATTCAGCCCATATTCATGTGATTCTTACTGCTACCCCCCTCGCTCTTCACAATTCCCTTTTGCTCCCTTGAGGGCAGCACGGTAGCATGGTGGTTAGCATAAATGCTTCACAGCTCCAGGGTCCCAGGTTCGATTCCCGGCTGGGTCACTATCTGTGCGGAGTCTGCACATCCTCCCCGTGTGTGCATGGGTTTCCTCCGGGTGCTCCGGTTTCCTCCCACAGTCCAAAGATGTGTGGGTTAGGTGGATTGGCCATGCTAAATTGCCCGTAGTGTCCTAAAAAGTAAGGTTAAGGGTGGGGGGGTTGTTGGGTTACGGGTATAGGGTGGATACATGGGTTTGAGTAGGGTGATCATGGCTCGGCACAACATCGAGGGCCGAAGGGCCTGTTCTGTGCTGTACTGTTCTATGTTCTATGTTCTATGTTCTATGTTCTAATTGCAGTTTCTGTTTCCTCCCTTGGAGCATAATTAGTCAGCTCACTGTGTTTGTAGAGCAGATGTATGGACTCGGGGACTCAGGGGAGTTTCAGGAGTGAGATGCCCTGTCATGGAGGTGGGCCGAGTTGGAACAAACTTTGGGGGAGAATTGGAAAAGGAGATCTTTGCATGAGGAGAGAGCGAGATCTTCAGTGACTCACCGTGTTCACTGACGTCTGGGTGGTTGGCTGACAAATCCATGGACTCCACCATGGTGGCATCTGCCATTGATCCTGCAATGTGTTGTGTCGCCCATATTAGCCTGGTCACTCACATGCACCTCAGTTGACCCCTGGATGTTAGAGATGACGATCGATATGAAACAATGTTTTTTCATTCCGCCCCTGTAAAACAAATTGTTATTTTTCTTTGAACAACACCTGTGACCTCTTGTGGCTTGATTCTCTGAACAAGCCTCTTGCATCTCAAACGTTGTTCACTTTATTCAATAAGTTAGTGTCACCAGGAACTGGATGTTCCCTAAACTTTGGGGCAATGGTCCTGGGTCAGAAAATATCAAATAACTCCATCACTTTTCTCACACACTGTTTGCCTTTGACATATCGGTGTAATTTCTCAATTAATCGCCGATGCGATTGGGCAGGTTGTTTCCATTGGCTGGTGAAAGCAGAACTAGGGGACATAGCCTCAAAATAATGGGAAGTAGATTGAGGACTGAGTTTAGGAGGAACTTCTTCACCCAAAGGGTTGTGAATCTATGGAATTCCTTGCCCAGTGAAGCAGTTGAGACTCCTTCATTACATGTTTTTAAGGTAAAGATAGATAGTTTTTTGAAGAATAAAGGGATTAAGGGTTATGGTGTTCAGACCGTAAAGTGGAGCTGAGTCCACAAAAGATCAGCCATGATCTCATTGAATGGTGGAGCAGGCTCGAGGGGCCAGATGGCCTACTCCTGCTCCTAGTTCTTATGTTCTTATGATCTTATCATACAAAAACATTCATTTTTTAAAATTGTGGGTTGTGGCATTTTGAGTTCTCCCCAACACCCAGGGAGAGTTGTGGTTTGCAAGGATTATCCATCTCTCTTTTATAAAATACGGTGTCACATCTTTAACTATCCAATCCTCGCATACATGTTTGCTGACGATACGACCATAGTGGGCCGGATCTCAAATAACGACGAGTCAGAATACAGGACGGAGATAGAGAACCTAGTGGAGTGGTGCAGTGACAACAATCTCTCCCTCAATGCCAGCAAAACTAAAGAGCTGGTCATTGACTTCCGGAAGCAAAGTACTGTACACACCCCTGTCAGCATCAACGGGGCTGAAATGGAGATGGTTAGCAGCTTCAAATTCCTAGGAGTGCACATCTCCAAAAATCTGTCCTGGTCCACCCACGTCGACGCTACCACAAAGAAAGCACAACAGCGCCTATACTTCCTCAGGAAACTAAGGAAATTCGGCATGTCCACATTAACCCTTACCACCTTTTACAGATGCACCATAGAAAGCATCCTATCTGGCTGCATCTCAGCCTGGTATGGCAACTGCTCGGCCCAGGACCGCAAGGAACTACAGAGAGTCGTGAATACCGCCCAGTCCCTCACACATATGTGCCTCCCATCCATTGACTCCATCTAAAACTCCCGCTGCCTGGGGAAAGCGGGCAGCATAATCAAAGACCCCTCCCAGCTTACTCACTCTTCCAACTTCTTCCATCGGGCACGAGAACAAAGAACAAAGAACAAAGAAAAGTACAGCACAGGAACAGGCCCTTCGGCCCTCCAAGCCTGCGCCGACCATGCTGCCCGACTAAACGACAATATTCTACACTTCCTGGGTCCGTATCCCTCTATTCCCATCCTATTCATGTCTTTGTCAAGTTGCCCCTTAAATGTCACTATCAACCCTGCTTCCACCACCTCCTCCGGCAGCGAGTTCCAGGCACCCACCACCCTCTGTGTAAAAAAACTTACCTCGTACATCGCCCCTAAACCTTGCCCCTCGCACCTTAAACCTATGACCCCAGTAATTGACCCCTCTACCCTGGGAAAAAGTCTCTGACTATCCACTCTGTCTATGCCCCTCATAATTTCGTAGACCTCTATCAGGTCGCCCCTCAACCTCCTTTGTTCTAGTGAGAACAAACCGAGTTTATTCAACTGCTCCTCATAGCTAATGCCCTCCATACCAGGCAGAATCCTGGTAAATCTCTTCTGCACCCTCTATAAAGCCTCCACATCCTTCTGGTAGTGTGGTGACCAGAATTGAACACTATACTCCAAGTGTGGCCTAACTAAGGTTCTATACAGCTGCAACATGACTTGCCAATTCTAACACTCAATACCCCGGCCAATGAAGGCAAGCATGCTGTATGCCTTCTTGACTACCTTCTCCACCTGTGTTGCCCCTTTCAGTGACCTGTGGACCTGTACACCTAGATCTCTCTGACTGTCAATACTCTTGAGGGTTCTACCATTTACTGTATATTCCGTACCTGTATTAGACCTTCCAAAATGCATTACCTCACATTTGTCCAGATTAAACTCCATCTGCCATCTCTCCGCCCAAGTCGCCAAACGATCAAAATCCTGTTGTATCCTCTGACAGTCCTCATCGCTATCCGCAATTCCACCAACCTTTGTGTCGTCTGCAACCTTACTAATCAGGCCAGTTACATTTTCCTCCAAATCATTTATATATACTACGAACAGCAAAGGTCCCAGTACTGATCCCTGTGAAACACCACTGGTCACAGCCCTCAATTAGAAAAGCACCCTTCCATTGCTACTCTCTGCCTTCTATGACCTCACCAGTTCTGTATCCACCTTGCCAGCTCACCTCTGATCCCGTGTGACTTCGCCGTTTGTACCAGTCAGCCATGAGGGACCTTGTCAAAGGCCTTACTGAAGGCCACACAGACAACATCCACGGCCCTACCTGCATCAATCATCTTTGTGACCTCTTCGAAAAACTCTATCAAGTTAGTGAGACACGACCTCCCCTTTACAAAACCGTGCTGCCTCTCGCTAATACATCCATTTGCTTCCAAATGGGAGTAGATCCTGTCTCGAAGAAGTCTGAGAACACACACGAACAGACTCAAAAACAGCTTCTTCCCCACTGTTACCAGACTCCTAAACCACCCTCTTATGGACTGACCTCATTAACACTTCACCCCTGTATGCTTCACCCGATGAAGGTGTTATGTAGTTACATTGTGTACCTTGTGTTGCCCTATTATGTATTTTCGTTTATTCCCTTTTCTTCCCATGTACTTAATGATCTATCGAGCTGCTCACAGAAAAATACTTTTCACTGTTCCTCGGTACACGTGACAATAAACAAATCCAATCCAATCATACCACTCCTCATGTCCAAGATTGTAGCCAATTCTCACCATTCCTGCCCGTCACACACCCCTAACCATTCCCGGGTAAACGTTCCACTTGATTGTGGTGTGGAAAGCGTCGGTTCGAGACGGGTTACCCCAACTTGTTTGTTAAGCGACCGTGTGTGACGGAGCCCCTGCTCTTGCCCCTGGAGGATTTCACCCTGCTATTAATGAGGGGCTCCTTTCAATCTGTTATCGCATAGCCGACAGCATCACCGTCAACTCCAACACCCACAGGGATCATCGACTATGGACAGAGGGAGAGGAGAGAGCGGGGTCTGAGATCAAAATTGAAATGTTCCAACAATGGATCAGAATCTGGGAACAATCAATCGGAACGCTGGAGCAAGGAGCCGGAGTCGGGACTGGGCACATTTTTTGCTTTCTCACTATTTTGGTTTGCCCCCCATTGTCTTTGGATGATCGTATATGTTACACATTCCTGATAGTTGAACCTATTACTATCCTACCTTGGCTGTGTCTGGTGTCCCTGATAAGTGTTTAAGTCTTGCTATTAGTTCCAGAATGTTTTTTTTTAATTTAGAGTACGCAATTCGTTTTTTCCAATTAAGGGGCAATTTAGCGTGGCGAATCCACCTACTCTGCACATCTTCGGGTTGTGGGGGCGAAACCCAGGCAAACATGGGGAGAATGTGCAAACTCCACACGGACAGTGACCCACAGCCGGGATTTAACCTGGGACCTCAGCGCTGTGAGGCAGCAGCGCTAACCACTGCGCCACTGTGCTGCCCTAGGAAGGCAATGTATTACATTTCAGGTGGCGCAGTGGTTAGCGCTGCTAACTCACAGCGCTATGGTCACGGGTTCGATCCCGGCTCTGGGTCACTGTCCGTGTGGAGTTTGCACATTCTCCCCGTGTCTGCGTGGGTTTCACCTCCACAAACCAAAGATGTTCAGGTTAGCTGGTTCGGCCACGCTAAATTACTCAATGTTTTCACCGTCAGATACATTGTAGTGAGCAGCAAGGCCCGCAGGAGACTCCAGGCTCAGAGCTGTGAGGAGACGACCAGAGTCCCAGAGATGGAGAGTCGGAGTAAATCATCAATTTACTGTTTGTTATCTCGGCCAATTTCATCCTGTTGTGGTCAATGTTAATGCTGATTTCTATATATATTCGCATGTATTTTCTGGGCTATCGCTCTGTACTGACTGGATTATGTGCAAGAGCTGGACTTCATGCTGCAGCTCCTGAGCTGCTGCACGAACACTGTTATTTACACCATGACCCAGACTAAGTTCAGAGAGCAGTTGAATATTCTGCTGAAATATCCCTTTACTCTGATGGGATGGAGTATTAAACGATGAGGACAACTGGAGAGCAGGCAGCATCGGAAATCAGTCCCATCTGAGCTTACCTCCGACAGTCCATATGTTCACGAGGCTCGATGCTGCTTGATGCCTGGGGCTGGATGAACTGGCCCTGTGCACATGGCTCTTGCTCTGCCCTGGAGTCAGAGTGTGTAATATGTCTTCCAGTGTGAAATCGCAGATAATACATATCCCTTAACACTGGAACCCCTGATGCCCACAGGAAAGGCATCAGAAACAGTGGCCCTTGCATGCACGGTTGTCTGGAGTTCACAGAACTCTTTTATGTTCCTGAACTCAGCGAACAAATGTTCAGACAATCCTGGATGAGACCCCCAAATCACAATGCCACGCCCTGAGTGTCGAAAAACCTTTTTGTTTTGTTAAACTTCATGAAGTGTGAGGTCTCAGTGACTCATTGGCAAAATAAAGCCAAATAGTTCTAGTGAATAAAACTGAGCGAATGCGTTTTCCCCGTTTGCTGCACATGGCATAGATAAGTACACCGGAACCCCCTTCTCTGCAAACAAAAGGTACATGCTCAGCTGGAACACATTTTTCACAGAGCCACTAGGCCTCATTTGCTGCAGCTATGGCAACGTCTCATCCAATCAGAGTTGAACGGTGGACCAATCAACAAACTTTTCTCCTACTGGAGGGGCAGGGGCAACTGTTTTGCCATTGGCTGACATTTCCCATTCTCTCAGTTGCCCCGATGGTGCGATAATCCAGGATGTCCCACATTAACCAGGGAAATTCAGACCTTGTTGGGATCTTCCTGTGCATGGTGCTGAGACTTAATTGACCATCAGTCGCCGTAAGAGGGTAATTTCACCTGACTGATCGACTAGGGCATTGCGTCTCATTTCATTACATCAACTCATGTTTCGAAATAAGAAAGCAGAGGCTTTAATTGAAAAGGGGAAACTGTCAGGAATTATCAAAGCATTGCACAAAATTTCACAAATCCTCCCGGGCCGAGTATATGGCTATTCGGTCCATCACCACTGTGCCAGCCCATTGCAGTTCCTCACTGCCCCGCGAATTTGCCATCGTCCTATATCCTATTTGGGCAGCACGGTAGCATTGTGGATAGCACAATTGCTTCACAGCTCCAGGGTCCCAGGTTCGATTCCAGCTTGGGTCACTGTCTGTGTGGAGTCTGCACATCCTCCCCGTGTGTAGGTGGGCTTCCTCCGGGTGCTCCGGTTTCCTCCCACAGTCCAAAGATGTGTAGGTTAGGTGGATTGGCCATGATAAATTGCCCTTCGTGTTGGGTGGGGTTACTGGGTTATGGGGATAGGGTGGGGGTGTTGACCTTGGGTAGGGTGCTCTTTCCAAGAGCCGGTGCAGACTCGATGAGCCGAATGGACCCCTTCTGCACTGTAAACTCTATGATATCATAGAAAAATAGGAAACAGGGGCGGCACGGTGGCAAAGTGGTTAGCACTGCTGCCTCATAGCACTGAGGTCCCAGGTTCAATCCCAGCCCTGGGTCACTGTCCATGTGGAGTTTGCACATTCTCCCCAATGTCTGCGTGGGTTTCACCCCCACAGCCCAATGATGTGCAGGTTAGGTGGATTGGCCACGGTAAATTACCCCTAAATTGGAAAAAAAAATGAATTGGGTACTTTAAATTAAAAAGAAAATAGAAGCAGGAGGAGATCATTCAGCCCTTCGAGTCTGCTCCTCCATTCATTATGATCATGGTTGATCATTGAGTTCAGTACCCTGATCCCTCCTTCCCCCCCATATCCCTCGATTCCCTCCATATCCTTCTGGTAGTGTGGCAACCAGAATTGAACACAAATGTGGCCTAACTAAGGTTCTATACAGCTGCAACATGACTTGCCAATCCTTGTACTCAATGCCCCGGCCAATGAAGGCAAACAACAATCTAAATCCTGCTGTATCCTCTGACAGTCCTCATCGCTATCCGCAATTCCACCAACCTTTGTGTCGTCTGCAAACTTACTAAGCAGACCAGTTACATTTTCCTCCAAATCATTTATATGTACTACGAACAGCAAAAGTCCCAGCACTGATCCCTGTGAAACACCACGAGTCACAGCCCTCCAATCAGAAAAGCACCCTTCCATTGCTACTCTCTGCCTTCTATGACCCAGCCAATTATGTATCCATTTTGACAGCTCAGTTTTAAACCCTCCCGTGTGATGTTACGTTTTGTACCAGTCTGCCTTGTCAAAGGCCTTACTGAAGTCCATATAGACAACATCCACTGCCCTACCTGCATCAGTCACCTTTGTGACCTCCTCGAAAAACTCTGTCAACTTAGTGAGACATGACCTCCCCTTCACAAAACCGTACTGCCTCTCGCTAATACGTCCATTTGCTTCCAACGGAGAGATCCTGTCTCGAAGAATTTTCTCCAGTAATTTCCCTACCACTGACATAAGGCTCACCGGCCTGTAGTTCCCTGGATTATCCTTGCTACCCTTCTTAAACAAAGGAACAACATTCGCTATTCTCCAGTCCTCCGGGACATCACCTGAAGACAGTGAGGATCCAAAAATTTCTGTCAAGGCCTCAGCAATTTCCTCTCTAGCCTCCTTCAGTATTCTGGGGTATTTTTAATATTTTTCAAAACGCCCAACACCTCGTCTTTTTGGATCTCAATGTGACCCAGGCTATCTACACACCCTTCTCCAGACTCAACATCCACCAATTCCTTCTCTTTGGTGAATATTGATGCAAAGTATTCATTTAGTACCTCACCCATTTCCTTGTTCCACACATAGATTCCCTCCCCTGTCCTTCAGTGGGCCAACCCTTTCCTCTTGTTTTTTATGTACGTGTAAAAAGCCTTGGGATTCTCCTTCACCCTTTTTGCCAATGACTTTTCATGACCCCCTTCTAGCCCTCTTGACTCCTTGCTTAAAGTTCCTTCCTACTTTCCTTATATTCCACACAGGCTTTGTCTGTTCCCAGCCTTCCATCCCTGACAAATGCCTCCTTTTTCTTTTTGACGAGGCCTACAATATTTCTCGTTATCCAAGGTTCCCGAAATTTGCCGTATTTATCCTTCTTCCGCACAGGAACATGCCGGTCCTGAATTCCTTTCAACTGACATTTGAAAGCCTCCCACATGTCAGATGTTGATTTACCCTCAAACATCCGCCCCCAATCTCGGTTCTTCAGTTCCTGCCTAATATTGTTATAATTAGCCTTCCCCCAATTTAGCACAATCACAGTAGGACCACTCTTATCCTTGTCCACCAGCACTTTAAAACTTACTGAATTGTGGTCACTGTTCCCAAAATGCTCCCCTACTGACACTTCTACCACCTGGCCGGGCTCATTCCCAGGTCCAGTACAGCCCCTTCCCTAGTTGGGCTGTCTACATATTGTTTTAAGAAGCCCTCCTGGATGCTCCTTACAAACTCTGCCCCATCCAAACCCCCAGCACCAAGTGAATCCCGGTCAATATTGAGGAAGTTGAGGTTTCCCATCACAACAACCCTGTTGTTTTTACACTTTTCCAAAATCTGTCTACCTATCTGCTCCTCGCTCTCCCGCTGGCTGTTGGGAGGCCTGTAGTAAACCCCCAACATTGTGACTGCACCCTTCTTATTCCTGATCTCTACCCATATAGCCTCGCTGCCCTCTGAGGTGTCCTCCCATAGCACAGCTGTGATATTCTCCCTAACCAGTAGCGCAACTCCGCCACCCCTTTTACATCCCCCTCTATCCCGCCTGAAATATCTAAATCCTGTACTAATATCTTTCCTCAATATTGTATCAATATCTTCCTTAATCGACAATGGAACTCCACTATCTTTTCCTTTCTGTCTGTTCTTACTAAAAACTGAATATCCCTCAATGTTTAGTTCCCATCCTTGGTCACCTTGGGGCCGTGTCACCGTAATCCCCACCAAATCATACCCCTATCTGCACAAATAATTCACCTATTTATTTTGAACGCTCCACATAGCCAGGTACAAAAGCTTGAGTCTAGTTCTTTCAACGTTCCCTGTCCTGTCCCTAGTATGTTTTACTGTGTCATCATCTGATAATATCGCTTGGTTTCTCTGCCTATCACTTTTCTGATTCACCTTTCTGTCTTTTTCTCTTGTTCTTGATTCTCTCTGCTCTGACTCCTTGTGTCGGTTCCCATTTCCTTGCCATATTAGTTTAAACCCTCCCCTACCGCTCGAGCAATACATTCCCTTCGCCCGGACACCAGTTCCAGTCCTGCCCAGGTGTAACCCGTCTAGTTTCTACGGGTCCCTCCTCCCCCAGAACCGGTTCCAATGCCCCAGGAATCTGAAACCCTCCCCCTCACAACATCTCTTCAGCCACATATTCATCCTATATATCCTGTCATGTCTATTCTGACCAGCACGTTGGCACCGGTATTAATCCTGAGATCACTACCTTTGAGGTCTGACTTCTCAACTTTCTTCCTTGGGCAACACGGTGGCCCAGTGGGCTAGCCCTGTTGCCTCACAGCGCCGAGGTCCCAGGTTCAATGCTGGATTTGGGTCAGTGGCCCTGTGGAGTTTGCACATATCCCGGTGCCTGCATGGATTCGTCCCCACAACCCAAAGATGTGCAGCGTAGGCAGATTGCCGACGCTAAATTGCCTCTTAATTGGAAAAAAAGAATTGGGTATTCTAAATTTATTTCTAAAAACTTTCTTTCTAACTCCTCATACTCTGCTTCCAGTAAGTATCCACTTTTCTTACCTATGTTGTTTGCACCGATGTGCTCCACGGCCACTGGCTGTTCACCCTCCCCCTCTAGAATGTCCTGTACCCGCTCTGAGACATCATTGACCCAAGCACCAGGGAGGCAACATACCATCCTGGAGTCTCGTTTGTGGCCACATAAACGCTTGTCTATTCCCCTTACAATTGAATTCCCTATAACTATTGCACTGTCACACTTATCCCCCCTCCCCCCTCTGCAGCAAAACAAACTATGGTGACACGCGTTTGGCTGAAGCTGTTTTCCCCTTAACAGAATCCAAAACGGTGTATCTGTTCTGCAGGGGAATGGCCACAGGAGAATACTGCACTACTTGCCTCGCTCTCTTACTCTGTCTGGTGGTCACCCATCCCTTCCTGCCTGCGGAGTCTGAGTCTGCGGTCACCATTTCTGTACACGTGCTATCAACAAAATAATTCAATGTCCAGCACTCCACCATAGACATCTAACAATCCACAAACTATTCTCACTTCCCAGCTCTCTCCCCATAGCCCTGTAACAATCCCCAAATTATTCTCACTTCCCAGCTCTCTCCCATAGCCCTGTATCACTCCCCAAACTAATCCCACTGCCCCACTCTCTCCAATAGCCCTGTATCAGTCCCCAAACTAATCCCACTGCCCCACTCTCTCCCCATAGCCCTGTATCAAACCAAACTAATCCCACTCTCTCCCCATAGCCCTGTATCAAACCCCAAACTAATCCCACTGCCCTGCTCTCTCCCCATAGCCCTGTATCTATCCCCAAACTAATCCACTGTCCCTCTCTCTCCCATAGCCCTGTATCAATCCCCAAACAAATCCCACTGCCTTGCTCTCTCCCCATAGCCCTGTATAAATCCCCAAACTAATCCCACTGCCCCGCTCTCTCCACATAGCCCTGTATCAATCCCAAACTAATCCCACTGCCCCTCTCCCCCATAGCCCTGTACCAGTCCCCAAACAAAATCCCACTGCCCCCCTCCTCCCCATAGCCCTGTATCAGTCCCCAAACTAATCCCACTGCCCCACTCTCTCCCCATAGCCTTGTATCAATCCCCAACTATCCCACTGCCCCCCTCTCCCATAGCCCTGTATCAATCCGCAAACTAATCCCACTGCCCCCCTCTCCCCATGCCCTGTATCAATCCCAAACTAATCCCACTGCCCCCCTCTCCCCATAGCCCTGTATCAATCCCCAAACTAATCCCAGCCCCGCTCTCTCCCCATAGCCCTGTATCAGTCCCCAAACAATCCCCTGCCCCGCTCTCTCCCCATAGCCCTGTATCTAAACCCCAAACTAATCCCACTGCCCCCGTCTCTCCCCATAGCCCCTGTATCAATCCCCAAACTAATCCCCACTGTCCCTCTCTCTCCCATAGCCACTGTATCAATCCCCAAACAAATCCCACTGCCATTGCTCTCTCCCCATAGCCCTGTATAAATCCCCAAACTAATCCCACTGCCCCGCTCTGTCCACATAGCCCTGTATCAAACCCAAACTAATCCCACTGCCCCGCTCTCTCCCCATAGCCCTGTATCAATTCCCAAACTAATCCCACTGCCCCACTCTCTCCTCATAGCCCTGTACCAACCCCAAACTAATCCCACTGCCCCGCTCTCTCCCCATAGCCCTGAATCAATCCCCAACTAATCCCACTTCCCCGCTCTCTCCCATAGCCCTGTATCAATCCCCAAACTAATCCCACTGCCCCACTCTCTCTCCATAGCCCTGTATCAATCCCCAAACTAATCCCACTCCTCCGATCTCTCCCCATAGCCCTGTACGAATACCCAAACTAATCCCAGAGTCCCGCTCTCCCCCCCAACACCCTATATCCATCCCAAACTAATCCCACTGTCCCACTCTCTCCCCATAGCCCTGTATCAATCCCCAAACAAATCCCCGGCCCCACTCTCTCCCCATAGCCCTTTATCAATCCCCAAACTAATCCCACTGCCCCGCTCTCTCCCCATAGCCCTGTATCAATCCCCAAACAAATCCACCGGCCCCACCCTCTCCCCATAGCCCTTTATCAATCCCCAACCTAATTCCACTCTCCCGCTCTCTCCCCATAGCCCCGGAACAATCACCAAACTAATCCCACTGCCCCGCCTCTCTCTCCCGATAGCCATGTATCAATCCCCAAGCTATCGCACTGTCCCCAGCTCTCTCCCCATAGCCCTGTATCAATCCCCAACTAATCCCACTGCCCCACTCTCTCCCCACACGCCTGTATCAATCCCCAAACTAATCCCACTGCCCCGCTCTCCCCATAGCCCTGTATCAATCCCAAACTAATCCCACGTCCCACTCTCTCCCCATTGCCCTGTATGAATTACCAAACTAATCCAACTGCCCCGCCGCTCCCCATAGCCCTGTAACCAATCCCAAACTATCCCCTGTCCCTCTCTCTCCCCATAGCCCTGTATCAATCCCCCAACTAATGCCACTGCCCCACTCTCTCCCCCATAGCCCTGTATCAATCCCCAAACTAATCCCACTGTCCCACTCCCTCCCCATAGCCCTGTATCAATCCCCAAACTAATCCCACTGGCCTCGCTCTCTCCCATAGCACTGGAGCAATCCCCAAACTAATCCCACTGCCCCACTCTCTCCCCGTAGCCCTGTATCAATCCCCAAACTAATCCCACTGCCCCGCTCTCCCCATAGACCTGTATCAATCCAAACTAATCCCACTGCCCCACTCTCTCCCCATAGCCCTGTATCAATCCCCTAACTAATCCCACTGCCCTTCTCTCTCCCCATAGCCCTGTATCAATCCCCAAACTAATCCCACTGCCACCGGTCTCTCCCCATGCCCTGCATCAATCCCCAAACTAATCCACCGACCTGCCTCTCTCCCCATAGCCCTGTATCAATCCCCAAACTAATCCCATTGCCTGCTCTCTCCCCCCATAGCCCTGTATCAATCACCAAACTAATCCCACTGTTCCGCTCACCACCCATAGCCCTGTATCAATTCCCCAAACTAATCCCACTGCACCACTCTCTCCCCATAGCCCTGGTATCAATCCCCAAACTAATCCCACTGCCCCACTCTCTCCCCTTAGCCCTGTATCAATCCCAAACTAATCCCACTGCCCCCGCTCTCTCCCCATAGCCCTGAATCAATCCCCAACTAATCCCACTTCCCCGCTCTCATCCCATAGCCCTGTATCAATCCAAAACTAATCCCACTGCCCCACTCTCTCCCCATAGCCGTGTATCAATCCCCAAAATAATTCCACTGCTCCGCTCTCTCCCCATAGCTCTGTATCAATCACCAAACGAATCCCACTGTCCCGCTCTCTCCCCATAGACTTGTGTCAATCCCACACTCATCCCACTGCCTCTCTCTCCCCATGGCCCTGTATCAATCCTCAAACTAATCCCACTGTCCCGCTCTCTCCCCATAACCCTGTATCAATCCCAAATCCCACTGCCCCGCTCCCTCCGCATAGCCCTGTATCAATCCCAAACTAATCAAACTGTCCCACTCTCACCCCATAGCCCAGTATCAATCCCCAAACTAATCCCACTGCCCCACTCTCTCCCCATAGCCCTCTATCAATCCCAAACTAATCCCACTGTCCCACTCTCACCCATAGCTCTGTATCAATCCCAACCGAATCCCACTGCCCCACTCTCTCCCCATAGCCCTGTATCAATCCCCCAACTAATCGCACTGTCCCACTCTCTCCCCATAGCCCTGTATCAATTCCCAAACTAATCCCACTGCCCCACTCTCTCCGCATTGCCCTGTATCAATCCCAAACTAATCCCACTGCCCCGCTCTCTCCCCATAGCCCTGAATCAATCCCCAAACTAATCCCACTTCCCCGCTCTCTCCCATAGCCCTGTATCAATCCCCAAACTAATCCCACTGCCCCACTCTCTCTCCATAGCCCTGTATCAATCCCCAAACTAATCCCACTCCTCCGATCTCTCTCCATAGCCCTGTACGAATACCCAAACTCATCCCAGAGTCCCGCTCTCCCCCCCAACACCCTATATCCATCCCAAACTAATCCCACTGTCCCACTCTCTCCCCATAGCCCTGTATCAATCCCCAAACAAATCCCCCGGCCCCACTCTCTCCCCATAGCCCTTTATCAATCCCCAAACTAATCCCAGTGTCCCGCTCTGTCCCCATAGCCCTGTATCAATCCCCAAACAAATTCCCCGGCCCCACCCTCTCCCCATAGCCCTGTATCAATCCCCGAACTAATCCCACTGCCCCGCTCTCTCCCCATAGCCCCGGAACAATCACCAAACTAATCCCACTGCCCGGCTCTCTCCCGATAGCCATGTATCAATCCCCAAGCTAATCCCACTGTCCCGCTCTCTCCCCATAGCCCTGTATCAATCCCCAAACTAATCCCACTGTCCCACTCTCTCCCCATTGCCCTGTATGAATTACCAAACTAATCCAACTGCCCCGCTCTCCCCATAGCCCTGTACCAATCCCAAACTAATCCCACTGTCCCGCTCTTTCCCCATAGCCCTGTATCAATCCCCCAACTAATGCCACTGCCCCACTCTCTCCCCATAGCCCTGTATCAATCCCCAAACTAATCCCACTGTCCCACTCCCTCCCCATAGCCCTGTATCAATCCCCAAACTAATCCCACTGCCTCGCTCTCTCCCCATAGCACTGGAGCAATCCCCAAACTAATCCCACTGCCCCACTCTCTCCCCCGTAGCCCTGTATCAATCCCCAAACTAATCCCACTGCCCCGCTCTCCCCACATAGACCTGTATCAATCCAAACTAATCCCACTGCCCCACTCTCTCCCCATAGCCCTGTATCAATCCCCAAACTATTCCCACTGCCCTGCTCTCTCCCCATAGCCCTGTATCAATCCCCAAACTAATCCCACTGCCCCGCTCTCTCCCCATAGCCCTGCATCAATCCCCAAACTAATCCCACCGCCCTGCTCTCTCCCCATAGCCCTGTATCAATCCCCAAACTAATCCCACTGCCCTGCTCTCTCCCCATAGCCCTGTATCAATCACCAAACTAATCCCACTGTTCCGCTCACACCCATAGCCCTGTATCAATCCCCAAACTAATCCCACTGCCCCACTCTCACCCATAGCCCTGTATCAATCCCCAAACTAATCCCACTGCCCCACTCTCTCCCCTTAGCCCTGTATCAATCCCAAACTAATCCCACTGCCCCGCTCTCTCCCCATAGCCATGAATCAATCCCCAAACTAATCCCACTTCCCCGCTCTCTCCCATAGCCCTGTATCAATCGCCAAACTAATCCCACTGCCCCACTCTCTCCCCATAGCCGTGTATCAATCCCCAAACTAATTCCACTGCTCCGCTCTCTCCCCATAGCTCTGTATCAATCACCAAACGAATCCCACTGTCCCGCTCTCTCCCCATAGACTTGTGTCAATCCCACACTCATCCCACTGCCTCTCTCTCCCCATGGCCCTGTATCAATCCTCAAACTAATCCCACTGTCCCGCTCTCTCCCCATAACCCTGTATCAATCCCAAATCCACTGCCCCGCTCCCTCCCCATTGCCCTGTATCAATCCCAAACTAATCAAACTGTCCCACTCTCACCCCATAGCCCAGTATCAATCCCCAAACTAATCCCACTGCCCCACTCTCTCCCCATAGCCCTGTATCAATCCCAAACTAATCCCACTGTCCCACTCTCACCCCATAGCTCTGTATCAATCCCAACCGAATCCCACTGCCCCGCTCTCTCCCCATAGCCCTGTATCAATCCCCAAACTAATCGCACTGTCCCACTCTCCTCCCCATAGCCCTGTATCAATCCCCAAACTAATCCCACTGCCTGCTCTCTCCCCATAGCCCTGTATCAATCCCAAACTAATCCACTGCCCCGCTCTCTCCCCATAGCCCTGTATTCAATCCCCAAACTAATCCCACTGCCCCACTCTCTCCCCATAGCCCTGTATCCATCCCCAACCTAATCCCATTGCCATGTTCTCTCTCCCATAGCCATGTATCAATCCCCAAACTAATCCCACTGCTCCGCTCTCTCTCCAGAGCCCTGCATCAATCCCCAAACTAAACCCACTGTCCCGCTCTCTCCCCATAGCCCTGTATCAGTCCCCAAACTAATCCACTGTCCCGCTCTCTCCCCATAGCCCTGTATCAATCCCCAAACTAACCCCACTGCCCCGCTCTCTCCCCATTGCCCTGTATCAATCCCAAAGTAATCCTACTGCCCCACTCTCTCTCCATAGCCCTGTATTTATCCCCAAACTAGTCCGACCTCCCCACTCGTTCCTCATTGCCCTGAATCAATCCCCAAACTAATCCCACTGCCCCGCTCTCTCCCCATGGCCCTGTATCAATCCTCAAATTAATCCCACTGTCCCGCTCTCTCCCCATAGCCCTGTATCAATCCTCAAAGTAATCCCACTGCCCCTCTCTCCCCATAGCCCTATATCAATCCCCAAACTAATCCCACTGCCCCTCTCTCCCCATAGCCCTGTTTCAATCCTCAAACTAATCCCACTGCCCCTCTCTCCCCATAGCCCTGTTTCAATCCTCAAACTAATCCCACTGCTCCCTTCTCTCCCTATAGCCCAATATCCATTCCCAAACTAATCTCACTGATGCGTTCCCTTCCCATACATCGGTATATTAGCGACCCTGATCCCACTAATCCACGGTCTGCCCGTAGCCCCATTTCAAACACGCTATGATCTTCCCAATCAGTATTGAGTTATTTTCAGATTTAATACAGTTGTTGAGGACTGGAAAAGGTATAAAGATTGGGAGGGTTGCAGAATCATAGAATCATAGAATTGACATATCAGAAAGTATATTACAGAGGTTATAGCGATTTCTGAGATACTGCGAGTTGTAACGGTTGGAGGTGTTCACAGGGATAGGGAGGAATATAGGGGGCTGGTGGAGGCTACAGAGATAGGGAGGGATGTAGGGGCTGAAGGAGGTTACAGAGATTGGGAGGGTTGTAAGGGCTGGAGGAGGTTACAGAGATAGGGAGTGATGTAGGGGGCTGGTGGAGGTTACAGAGATAGGGAGGGATGTAGGGGCTGGAGGAGGTTACAGAGATAGGGAGGGGTGTAGGGGGCTGGAGGATCTAACAGAGATAGGGAGGTTTGGAAGGGCTGGAGGAGGTTACGGAGATAGGGAGGGATGTAGTGGGCTGGTGGAGGTTACAGAGATAGGGAGGGTTGTCGGGGCTGGAGGAGGTTACAGAAATAGGGAGGGCTGTAGGGGGCTGGTGGAGGTTACAGAGATAGGGAGGGTTGTCAGGGCTGGAGGAGGATGCAGAGATAGGGAGGGATGTAGGGAGCTGGAGGAGTTCACAGAGATAGGGAGGGATGTAGGGGGCTTGCTGAGATAGGGAGGGTTGTAGGGACTGGAGGAGGTTATAGAGATAGGGAGGGTTGTAGGGGCTGGAGGAGGTTATAGAGATGGGGAGGGTGTATCGTGCCGGTACGATGATAGAGATATGGGGAGGTGGTGCAAGGGTCATGTGGGGATTGAGCACTTTAGAATGGAGGCTTTGCCGAAGGGGGTGCCCGTGTGGGTCAGAGAGCACAGCCACCCTGGTGGATGAAGGCAGACATGCAGCGAACTGAGACCCGTGATGGGGATGGGGGAGGTGGGGATGGGGGCGGTGGGGATGGGGGCGGTGGGGGTGGTGGGGATGGGGGAGGTGGGGGAGGGGTGTGAAGTTTGCGGGGGGTCGGAATGTTGGGAGACCAATGCGCTAGTCGTGCCGGAGGTGACTAAATCCATGGATGAGGGTTTGAGTTGCCGAACAACCGGGCCAGGTGGACTGCATCCAGCCACGTTCCGGAGGGGATGGGATCGGTCGGACATGTTGTCGGAAGCCCATCTCAAGGCCAACTCTGGTTGGTAAGGATCAGGCTCTAAATTGGAGAGTTACCTGGCAGTGGGAAGGAGTCACTTTTCCAGTTGGGAGTGAGGGGGAGGGGTGGGAAGGATTAAATCAGTGAATTCCTTCTTCCCTAGATTGAAGTGGAGATATCTGACCGTTCAGTACTGGATGTGGGTTAAGCAGTCTGGTCTTGTCGGGACAGTGGGGGAGTTGGGTGAGGTGGTTGGGAGGTGGATCGAGCGTTCTGAGTTCAACAAATCCCGATCTATTATTCACACCTCTTCTTGAAATGTGCCTGTCCAATTCTCCCCAACAGCCAGGGAGAGTTTGTCGCTCTGTGAACATATAACATACAGTGCAGAAGGAGGCCATTTGGCCCATCGTGTCTGTACCGTCCCACTTAAACCCTCACTTCCACCCTATCCCCGTAACCCAATAACCCCTCCTCATCGTTTTGGACAATAAGGGCAATTGATCATGGCCAATCCACCTAACCTGCATGTCCTTGGACTGTGGGAGTAAACCGGAGCACCCGGAGGAAACCCACGCAGACAGTGACCCAAGCCGGGAATGGAACCTGGGACCCTGGCGCTGTGGAACCGTGCCTTGCAACAATTATCCATCTCTCTTTCATTAAACACAGTGTCTCACCTGCCACCATCCAGCCCTCTCACACCGCTCCCCACGTCCAAGGAGGATTGAAATATTGTGGCTAGCGCCCTCTTCAGTTCTCACCATTCCTGCCCCTCACACACCCCTATCCATTCCCTGGTAAACATTGCACTGGATTGTGCTGCAGAAAGAATCGGTTCAAAAGGGGTTAAACTGACTTGTTTGTTTAGCAACCGTGAGTAACCCTATTCCCCACGGATCCCCAGATCTTGTCACAGGAGGGTTTTGCTCTCCTATTAATAAGGTGCTCCTTTCAATCTGTTATTTCGTAGCCGACAGCGTCACCGGCAGCTCCAACACCGAGAGGGATTGTTGACTGCGGGGAAGAGGGAGAGGAGAGAGCAGGGTCTGAGAGCAACAGATTGAAATGTTAGAACAATGGATCAGAATCTGAGAACAATGGATTGGAACATTACAGCAGTGGTCAGGGATATCTCCTGGGCGTACTATATGCTAAATAATTATTCTGGATTTATCCCATTATCATTTTCCATACGGTTATATTACATACTTCAGATTGTTGAAGCCTATTACTACCCTCTCCTTGCAGTAATCGGTGTTCCCGGTGAGTCTCTCAGATTGGCCTAAGGTGATTGGGTGTAATCAGGAGCAGTAATCCGCTGTGATTTCAAACCAGCCTCCCACACTCTGACACCAACTGTCGCACCTCTGCTTATTTTTTTTATCTCCCTCACAGTGAACCTCGTGACGATTGGCGTTCTGTCTCAGGGAAAGTGCGGTCTCTCCAAGTGCATCACTCACTACCTTGTGGCCATGGCAACCGGGGATCTTCTCATCATTATCTGCGATCTGATATTGAGGCATATTCCAATTGTTTTCAGAAATGAGTTCTATTTCCTCAGTTCCATCCGTGTGTGTAATGTGCACGCCGTCCTGCTTTACGCCATCACTGACTGTTCTGTCTGGTTCACCGTCGCTTTCACCTTCGATCGATTTGTGGCCATTTGTTGCCCGAAGCTGAAAAATAAACACTGCACCGCGAAAACGGCATCTGTGGTTCTGGGCACAGTGGCCGCGCTGAGTATTTTGAAGAACATTTTCTGGTACTTTATGCTCGGAGATCAGTATCTACTTCAGAACATGCCGTGGTTTTGCTTTATTGGGGGCGATGTTCGCTATTCAGAAGTGTGGATTGGAATTGAGTTCCTCCATCACATTCTGACACCGTGTATCCCTTTTATCCTGATACTACTGCTCAATGTTTTCACCGTCAGACAGATTGTAGTGAGCAGCAGGGCCCGCCAAAGACTCCGGGCTCAGAGTAGTGGAGAGAGTCCCAGAGACCCAGAGATGGAGAGTCGAAGGAAATCCATAATTTTACTGTTTATTATCTCAGCGAATTTCATCCTGTTATGGTCCATGTTAATGTTGATTTCCATATACACCCGACTGTTGTATGCCTTGGGTTTGACCCTAACTATATCTCTACCTGATTATGTGCAAGAGCTGGGGTTCATGTTGCAGCTCCTGAGCTGCTGCACCAACACTCTTATTTACGCCGTGACCCAGACTAAGTTCAGAGAGCAGTTCAAGAATGTGCTGAAATATCCCTTTGCTCTGATTGTAAAATCCATTAAAATATGAGGAGAATTGGAGAATAGGCAGCGTCACAAATCAGTCCTCTGCGAGATGCTGTTGGATCCCCCACGCTGAGGTCTGTGATGCTTAAAGAGAGTGTGAGTGGATGTTCTGTCCCTGTGTATAGTGACTTGGCTTCTTCCCACCTTCCCCTCACCCCCACGCAGAAAAACGCAATATACAATTTGTCAACTGTGTTGAAGAATGTCTTGAGGTTGTAGATCGGGATGGATCTGAGCAGGAAGAGGACCCTGGGCAGTACGTTCATCTTGATCATCTGCACCCTCCCCGTCTGGGAGAGCGGGAGTGCGTCCCACCTCTGCAGGTCCTAACTTCCTCTGCCAGGCTGGTCAGGTTCCATTTGTGGATCCACGTCCAGTTGTGAGCGATTTGGATCCCCAGGTAGCGGTATTTATTTTGGGCTTCCTTGATCGGCAACCCCTCCAGATCTGCCCCCTGCCCCTTGCGGGTTTACCGGGAAGATCTCACTCTTACTCAGATTGGGTTTGTAGCCCGAGAATGCCCCAAACTGTTTTGGGAGTTTCATGATCCCTTCCATGCTGCCTTGCATGTCCGAGACATAGAGGAGCAGGTCATCCACGTAGAGAAAGACTCTGTGATCTATCTGGGCTCGCTGCCTCCCCTTCTGTTAGATCTACCATGCGGATTCAGCTGCACTTTGCGAGTCACCAAATCAATGTAGAAATTTAAGTTAAAACTTCTCGTATACGATTCGTAAGAATCGTATTATTTGTCTTCTATTGATTACAATTGAGAGTCATTTCAAAGGCTAATTCCCTAATAGATCCATTCAGCTAGGACTCACAGAGAGGCAATTTGTCGACAATTGAAACTTTCAAAGAATTACAGAAATTATTTCCTTGCTTAGAAAAACAGCTCACAATGACTTTAAAAGTCAAGTCAGAAAGTGAAATATGAAAGATAGCGAATAGTAAAGTAAAAGTATAGATTGATTCCGGAGAGAGAGAAGTCCAGCTAAAAATGGCCAAACGAAACCTCACAGTTATACTGTATCATATCTGTCTTCAGACATCTAATGAAACCCCAAATATAATCCTAATTGGTTTGGATTAACATCAAATGAGTTTGAATTGAATGAAAATGAAATGAAATGAATGAAAATCACTCATTGTCACGAGTAGGCTTCAAATGAAGCTTCTGTGCAAAGCCCCTAGTCGCCACTTTCCGGCACCTGTTCGGGGAGGCTGTTACGGGAATCGAACCGTGCTGCTGGCCTGCTTGGTCTGCTTTCAAAGCCAGTGATTTAGACCTGTGCTAAACAGCCCCAGCTTTGAGGGTTAGTTGTCACTCATTTATAGGCAACATTAACCCAAAATATATTCTTGTATAAGCTACGGAATGCGATTCGGCGCTGTTATCGCGAGCAGCCTGAACTGGTTTGTTGCTGACTTGACTGTTGGGGCAATAGTTCTTTTAGATTCTGTACTCTAGCGATGATGTTGTCATGGCCTTGGGCTGTACTTTACATTGCAAATGTATTTGTTCGAACAATGGGACTCAGGAGAGTGGGTTTTGCTGAAATGGCTTAGGCTGAATGTGTGCCTCTGTGCAGCATCAAGTAATTAGAGCTGATGGTGTTGGTCTGTACGCTCGCTGTGGGAGCGTTGTACAGGAGTCTCACCCAGGAGGTGAACCCTGTTCCAAACCCGAACCGCTCCAGTACCTCGATGAGGTGCTTCCACTCGACTCTGTCGAAGGCCTTTTCTGCGTCCAGGGAGACGATCACATCGGGTGCTCGCTCCCCGGATGGGGTCATGACCACGTTCAGCAGGAGTCTGATGTTAGCTGGTGACTGTCTACCCTGGACAAAACCCGGCTGGTCCTCTGGTATACAGCTGTCCAATCACCTGGCCAGGGCTTTGGTGAGTATTTTCGCGTCTCCATTGAGCAGCGAGATGGGTCTGTAGGATCCATATTCAGTCGGGTCTTTGTGTTTCTTGAGTATCATAGAACATAGAACATTACAGCGCAGTACAGACCCTTCTGCCCTCGATGTTGTGCCGACCTGTGAAACCAATCTGAACCCATCTACACTATTCCATTATCATCCATACGTTTATCCAATGACCATTTAAATGCCCCTAATGTTGACAAGTCCACTACTGTTGCAGGCAGGGCATTCCACGCCCGTACTACTCTCTGGGTAAAGAACCTACCTCTGACATCTGTCCTATATCTATCTCCCCTCAATTTAAAGCTATGTCCCCTCGTGCTAGCCATCACCATTCATGGAAAAAGGCTCTCACTGTCCACCCTATCTAACTCTCTGATCATCTTGTATGCCTCAATTAAGTCAGCTCTTCTTCTCTCTAACGAAAACAGCCTTAAGTCCCTCAACTTTTCATCATAAGATATTACCTCCATACCAGGCAACATCCTGGTAAATCTCCTCTGCACCCTTTGCAATGCTTCCACATCCTTCCTATAATGCGGTGACCAGAACTGCACGCAATACTCCAAATGCGGCCGCACCAAAGTTTTGCACAGCTGCAACATGACTTCATGGCTCCAAAACTCAATCCCTCTACCAATAAAAGCTAACATATCGTACGCCTTCTGAACAACGCTATCAACCTTGGTGGCAACTTTCAGTGATCTATGTGGCTTGTATCAGCGAGATCGTGGCTTGTGTTAATGTTAGAGGCAAGGTGCCCCTTGCCAGCGAGTTTGCGAACATCTCCCGCAGATGCGGGGCCGGTGCCATCGCAAATTTTTTGTCGACGTCCGCCGGGAACCTGGAGAAAAAACAATCTACCTGCTGGATCCCAGCTCCTTACCTGCCCACCTGGAGTTAATGCCGATACTTCCAGTCCCCTCCCCCTGACATACCCCACGGGTTGTCATGTCCAATCCATCGAGGAACTGTTTCATCCCCGTGTCCCCTGTCTGGCGGTTCAGAGATGGCTACTAGTCCGCCTATGCTACCCGTCACCTGCGCTACCTCCCTCGTGGCTGCCTGCTTTCTCAGCTGGTGAGCCAACAAGCGGCCGGCTTTGTCTCCGTGTTCTTGGAATGTCCCCCGTGTCTGGCGGAGTTGGCGGGCTGCTTTCCTAGTGGATAGCAAGTTGAGGTCCATTTGTAGCTTTTTTCTCTCCGCCAGAAGCTCGACGGTCTGGGCCTGGGAGTGTTTCCTGTCGGACCTCCAGGATGGAGTCAATCAGTTGCTGCCAGGCCGCCCTCTCTTCCCTGTCTCTGCGCTTGTAGGCTGTAATCTCTCCCTAATCACAGCCTTCAGTGCCTCCCAGAACGTGGAGGGTGAGACCTCCCCGTTCCGCTTGTTCGTAATATACTCGTCTATGGCCCGTGTTGTTTTGTCGCAGAGGACATTGTCGGGCAAGAGGTCCGTGTTCAACCTCCACGTGGGGCATTGGGCCTGACCTGTCACCACGTAGTATGGAGCGTGGTCGGAGACTGTGATTCCGCTCTTACACTCAATGGAAGCACCGATTTCCCCACGCCACAGAATGCGATGCGGGTGTAGAACAGCGTACTTGCCAAAAACATGAGAATTCCTTCTCACCCGGGAAGAGGAACCTCCAGCAGTCCATCGCCTCCATCTGCTCCATAAATATTCCCAGTTCCCTCTGTGAACTTACTGATTGCACCGCCCCCCCCATTCCAGTCTTCATTGACCGTCAGTCACTGAGGGAGGTGGCTGCTTCTGAGGTCGTTGGACCTGTTCTATTTTATCCCTGTTCCCCCATTCTCTATCCCCCCTCTCTCTGCTCTGACTGATCGATTTCCAAATTACCCCCTTGTTCAATATCGATCTGGGTGTCCAGCTCATCGAGTTCAACAATCCAACATTGGTCTTCAACTGTAAACGGGATGAGGTCAATGGCACATTATCAATCCGGGGTCACATGGAGAATGAGAGCCTGCAGTTAGTCGAGGGGGAACGGAACGGAGTCAAACAGGCGAGGGATCACTTCACAAGGCAGCTCAACAGGCTGTTGAGGCACATTTGTAGGCGTGGAATAATGTTTCCAAATCAGAAGACAGGGACTTGGAAAGGGCAATGAAAAGGAGATCTGTTAAACATCATTAAAACATTGCACAAAAAATGTCTCCCCTGCACAGAAATTGGCCGTTCAGTCCATTACCTGTGTGCCAGCCCATTACAGTCCAACAAAACCCAGCTCTCTCCCCATACACCTGTATCTATCCCCAAACTAATCCCACTGACCCACTCTCTCCCCACAGCCCTGTATCAATCCCCAAACCAATCCCACTGACCCACTCTCTCCCCACAGCCCTGTATCAATCCCAAACTAATCCCACTGCCCCGCTCTCTCCCCATAGCCCTGTATCAATCCTCAATCTAATCCCACTGCCCCACTCTCTCCCCATAGCCCTCTGTCAATCTCAAAATAACCCCACTGTCTCGTTCTCTCCCCAAAGCCCTTTAAGAAATCCCAAACTAATCCCACTGCTCCACTCTCTCCCCATAGCCCTGTATCAATCCCAAACTAATCCCACTGTCCCGCTCTCACCCCAGAGCCCTGTATCACCCCCAAACTAATCCCAGTACCCCTCTCTCTCCCCATAGCCCTGTATCACCCCCAAACTAATCCCACTGCCTGCTCTCTCCCCATATCCATGTATCAATCCCCAAACTAATCCCACTGCCCCACTCTCTCTCCCCATAGCCCTGTAGCATTCCCCAAACTAATCCCACTGCCCCACTCTCTACCCATAGCAATATATCAAACCCCAAACTAATCCCAGTGACGCACGCTCTCCCCATAGCCCTGTATCAATCCCCAAACTAATCCCAGTGACGCACGCTCTCTCCATAGCCCTGTATCAATCTCCAAACTAATCCCACTGCCCCGCTCTCTCCCCATAGCCCTGTATCAATCCCAAACTAATCCCACTGCCCCACTCTCTCCCCATACCCCTGTATCAATCCC
Organism: Scyliorhinus canicula; assembly: GCF_902713615.1. Classification (NCBI taxonomy): domain Eukaryota; kingdom Metazoa; phylum Chordata; class Chondrichthyes; order Carcharhiniformes; family Scyliorhinidae; genus Scyliorhinus; species Scyliorhinus canicula. The sequence continues at coordinate 91,145,793 of NC_052165.1, read as the reverse complement.
AAAACTAATCCCACTGCTCCGCTCTCTCTCCATAGCCCTGTATCAATCCCCAAACTAATCCCAATGGCCCGCTCGCTCCCCTTAGCCCAGTATCAATCCCCAAACTAATCCCACTGCCCCACTCTCTCCCCATACCCCTGTATCAATCCCAAAACTAATCCCACTGCTCCGCTTTCTCTCCATAGCCCTGTATCAATCCCCAAACTAATCCCAATGGCCCGCTCGCTCCCCTTAGCCCAGTATCAATCCCCAAACTAATCCACTTTGCCGCGCTCTCCCCATAGCCCTGTAACATCCACCAATCTATTCCCACTGCCCCACTCTCTCCCCTCTAATCCCATTGGCCTGCTCTTTCCCCATAGCCCTGCATCAATCCCAAACTAATCAACATGCCCCAATCTCCCCATAGCTCTATATCAATCACAAAACTAATCCCACTGTCCCACTCACTCCCCATAGCCCTGTATCAATCCCAAACTGAGCCCACTGCCCTGCATTCTCCCCAGAGCCCTGTATCAAACCCAAACTAATCCCACTGCCCCGCTCTCTCCCCATAGCCCTGTATGAAACCCAAACTAATCCCACTGCCCCACTCTCTAACCATAGCCCTGTGTCAATCCCAACATAACCCCACTGCCTCGTTCTCTCCCCATAGCCCTGCAGCAATCCCCAAACTAATCCCACTGTCCCGCTCTCTCCCCATAGCCCTGTAAGAAATCCCAAACTAATCCCACTGCCCCACTCTCTCCCCATAGCCCTGTGTCAATCCCCAAACTAATCCCACTCTCTCCCCATAGCCCTGTAAGAAATCCCAAACTAATCCCACTGCCCCACTCTCTCCCCATAGCCCTGTATCAATCCCAAACTAATCCACTGTCCAGCTCTCTCCCCAGAGCCATGTATCAATCCCCAAACTAATCCCACTGCCCCACTCTCTCTCCCCATAGCCATGTATCATTCGCCAAACTAATCCCACTGCCCCACTCTCTCCCCATAGCACTGTATCAATCCCGAACTAATCCCACTGCCCCGCTCTCTCCCCATAGCCCTGTATCAAACCCCAAACTAATCCCAGTGACGCACGCTCTCTCCATAGCGCTGTAACAATCCCCAAACTAATCCCAGTGACGCACGCTCTCTCCATAGCCCTGTATCAATCCCCAAACTAATCCCACTGCCCCGCTCTCTCTCCATAGCCATGTATTAATCTCCAAACTAATCCCACCGCCCGCTCTCTCCCCATAGCCCTGTATTAACCCCAATCTATTCCCACTGCCCCACTCTCTCCACATAGCCCTGTATCAATCCCAAACTAATCGCATTGCCATGCTCTTTCCCCATAGCCCTGCGTCAATCCCAAACTAATCCACATGCCCCACTCTCCCCATAGCTCTATATCAATCCCAAAACTAATCCCACTGTCCCACTCACTCCCCATAGCACTGTATCAATCCCAAACTAAGACCACTGCACCGCTTTCTCCCAATAGCCCTGTATCAAACCCAAACTAATCCCACTGCCCCTCTCTCTCACCATAGCCCTGCATCAATCCTCAATCTAATCCGACTGCCACACTCTCTCCCCATAGCCCTGTGTCAATTCCAACATACTCCCACTGTCTCGTTCTCTCCCCATAGCCCTGTAGCAATCCCCAAACTAATCCCACTGTCCCGCAATATCCCCATAGCCCTGAAAGAAATCCCAAACTAATCCCACTGGCCCGCTCTCTCCCCATAGCCCTGTATCAATCCCCAAACTAATCCCACTGTCCCGCTCTCTCCCCATAGCCCTGTATCAATCCCCAATCTAATCCGTCTGCCCCGCTCCCTCCCCATAGCACTGTATCTCTCCGAAACTAAACCCACAATCCCACTCTTACCACATAGCCCTGTATCAATCCCCAAACTAGTCCCACTGCCGCACTCTCTCTCCCCAGAGCCCTGTATCATTCCCCAAACTAATCCCACTGCCCCACTCTCTCCACATAGCCCTGTATCAATCCCCAAACTAATCCCACTGCCATACTCTCTCCCCATAGCCCTGTATCAATCCCCAATCTAATCCCACTGTCCCACTCTCTGCCCATAGCCCTGTATCAATCCCAAAATAAGGCCACTGCCCCGCTCTCTCCCCATAGCCCTGTAACGATCCGCAAACTATTCCGACTGTCCCGCTCTCTCCCCATAGAACTGTAACAATCCCCAAACTAATCCAACAGCCCCACTTTCTCTCCATAGCTCTGTATCAATCCCAAAACTAATCCCACTGCTCCGCTCTCTCTCCATAGCCCTGAATCAATCCCCAAACTAATCCCACTGCTCCGCTCTCTCTCCATAGCCCTGTATCAATCCCCAAACTAATCCCACTGACCCACTCTCTCCCCACAGCACTATATCAATCCCCAAACTAATCCCAATGCCCCGCTCGCTCCCCTCAGCCCAGTATCAATCCCCAAACTAATCCCACTTCCCCACTCTCTCCACATTGCCCTGTAACAATCCCATAACCAATCCCTCTGTCCCATTCTCTTCCCATAGCCATGTTTCAATCTCCAAACTAATCCACTTTGCCGCGCTCTCCCCATAGCCTTGTAACATCCACCAATTTATTTCCACTGCCCCACTCTCTCCCCATAGCCCTGTATCAATCCCAAACTAATCCAACTGCCCCACTCTGCCCATAGCCCTGTGTCAATACAGAAACTAATCCCACTCTCCCATTCTCTCCCCATAGCCCTGTATCAATCCCAAACTAATCGCATTGCCATGCTCTTTCACCATAGCCCTGTATCAATCCCAAACTAATCACATCACCATGCTCTTTCCCCATAGCCCTGCGTCAATCCCAAACTAATCCACATGCCCCACTCTCCCTATAGCTCTATATCAATCCCAAAAATAATCCCACTGTCCCACTCACTCCCCATAGCACTGTATCAATCCCAAACTGAGCCCACTGCCCCGCTTTCTCCCCATAGCCCTGTATCAAACTCAAACTAATCCCACTACCCCGCTCTCTCTCCATAGCCCTGTATCAATCCTCAATCTAATCCCACTGCCCCACTCTCTCCCCATAGCCCCTGTATCAATCCCCAAACTAATCCCACTGCCCCACTCTCTCCCCATAGCCCTGTATCAATCCCCAAACTAATCCCACTGCCCCGCTCTTTCCCCATAGCCCTGTATCAATCCCCAAACTAATCCCACTGTCTCACTCTCTCCCCATAGCCCTGTATCAATCCCAAACTAATCCAACTGCCCCACTCTGCGCATAGCCCTGTGTCAATACACAAACTAATCCCACTGTCCCACTCACTCCCCATAGCACTGTATCAATGCCAAACTAAGACCACTGCACCGCTTTCTCCCCATTGCCCTGTATCAATCCTCAATCTAATCCCACTGCCCCGCTCTCTCTCCCCATAGCCCTGTATCAATCCCAACTAATCCCACTGTCCCGCTATCTCCCCAGTGCCCCTGTATCAACCCCAAACTAATCCCAGTAACCCTCTCTCTCCCCATAGCCCTGTATCAATCCCAAACTAATCCCACTGCCCCGCTCTCTCCCCATTGCATGTATCAATCCCCAAACTAATCCCACTGCCCCACTCTCTCTCCCCATAGCCCTGTATCATTCCCCAAACTAATCCCACTGCCCCACTCTCTCTCCCTATAGCCTGGTATCATTCCCCAAACTAAACCCACTGCCCCGCTCTCTCCCCATATCCCTGTATTAGCCCCCAATCTATACCCACTGCCCCACTCTATCCCCATAGCCCTGTATCAATCCCAAACTATTCCCACTGACCCACTCTCTCCACATAGCCCTGTATCAATCCCAAACTAATCCCACTGTCCCGCTCTCTCACCAGAGCCCTGTATCACCCCCAAACTAATCCCAGTACCCCTCTCTCTCCCCACAGCCCTGTATCAATCCCCAAACTAATCCCACTGACGCACTCTCTCCCCATAGCGCTGTATTAACCCCCAATCTATTCCCACTGCCCCACACTCTCCCCCTAGTCCTGTATCAATCCCAAACAAATCCAACTGCCCCACTCTGCCCATACCCCTGTATAAATCCCAATCTAATCCCATTGCCCTGCACTTTCCCCATAGCCCTGCATCAATCCCAAACTAATCCAAATGCCCCACTCTCCCCAGAGCTCTGTACCAATCCCCAAACTAATCCCACTGTCCCACTCTCTGCCCATAGCCCTGTATCAATCCCCAAACTAATCCCTCTGTCCCGCTCTCTCCCCATAGCCCTGTATTAACCCCCAATCTATTCCGACTGTCCCGCTCTCTCCCCATAGCCCTGTAACAATCCCCAATCTAATCCAACTGCCCCACTTTCTCTCCATAGCTCTGTATCAATCCCAAAATTAATCCCACTTCCCCGCTCTCTCCCCACAGAACTGTAACAATCCCCAAACTAATCCCACTGCTCCGCTCTCTCTACATAGCCCTGTATCAATCCCCAAACTAATCCAACTTCCCCGCTCTCTCCCCACAGCCCTGTTTCAATCTCCAAACTAATCCACTTTGCCGCGCTTTCCCCATAGCCCTGTAACATCCCCCAATCTATTCCCACTGCCCACTCTCTCCCCATAGCCCTGTATCAATCCCAAACTAATCCAACTGCCCCACTCTGCGCATAGCCCTGTGTCAATACACAACTAATCCCACTGCCCCACTCTCTCCCCACAGCCCTGTATCAATCCCCAAACTAATCCCACTGCCCCACTCTCTCCCCATAGCCCTGTATCAATCCCCAAACTAATCCCACTGCCCCACTCTCTCCCCATAGCCCTGTATCAATCCCCAAACTAATCCCACTCTCTCCCATAGCCCTGTATCAATCCCAAACTAATCACATCACCATGCTCTTTCCCCATAGCCCTGCGTCAATCCCAAACTAATCCACATGCCCCACTCTCCCTATAGCTCTATATCAATCCCAAAACTAATCCCACTGTCCCACTCACTCCCCATAGCACTGTATCAATGCCAAACTAAGACCACTGCACCACTTTCTCCCCATAGCCCTGTATCAATCCCAAACTAATCCCACTGCACCACTCTCTCCCCATAGCCCTGTATCAATCCCAAACTAATCCCACTGTCCCGCTATCTCCCCAGTGCCCTGTATCACCCCCAAACTAATACCAGTAACCCTCTCTCTCCCCATAGCCGTGTATCAATTCCCAAACTAATCCCACTGCCCCGCTCTCTCCCCATTGCCATGTATCAATCCCCAAACTAATCCCACTGCCCCACTCTCTCTCCCCATAGCCCTGTATTATTTCCCAAACTAATCCCACTGCCCCACTCTCTCTCCCTATAGCCTGGTATCATTCCCCAAACTAAACCCACTGCCCCGCTCTCTCCACATATCCCTGTATTAGCCCCAATCTATTCCCACTGCCCCACTCTATCCCCATAGCCCTGTATCAATCCCAAACTAAGACCACTGCACCGCTTTCTCCCAATAGCCCTGTATCAAACCCAAACTAATCCCACTGCCCCTCTCTCTCACCATAGCCCTGCATCAATCCTCAATCTAATCCGACTGCCACACTCTCTCCCCATAGCCCTGTGTCAATCCCAACATAATCCCACTGTCTCGTTCTCTCCCCATAGCCCTGTAGCAATCCCCAAACTAATCCCACTGTCCCGCAATATCCCCATAGCCCTGAAAGAAATCCCAAACTAATCCCACTGGCCCGCTCTCTCCCCATAGCCCTGTATCAATCCCCAAACTAATCCCACTGTCCCGCTCTCTCCCC
>NC_052165.1:91134581-91139505 GCF_902713615.1 Scyliorhinus canicula | reverse complement strand
TCCGTACGGTCAACCATTCGGTCCATTTCTCGCTGAAAGACCGAGACCCCATTCGTGACGCCGAAGGGAACCCTCAGAAATTGGTACAGACGACCGTCCGCCTCAAAGGCAGTGTAGGGACGGTCCGATTTACGGATGGGGAGCTGGTGGTAGGCGGATTTCAGGTCAATAGTAGAGAAGACCCGGTACTGTGCAATCTGATTGACCATATCAGAAATGCGGGGGAGGGGGTACGCGTCGAGCTGCGTGTACCGGTTGATGGTCTGGCTGTAGTCCACGACCATCCTGTGCTTCTCCCCGGTCTTAACCACTACCACCTGGGCTCTCCAAGGGCTGTTGCTGGCCTCGATGATACCCTCCCGAAGCAGCCGCTGGACTTCGGACCTGATGAAGGCCTTGTCCTGGGTGCTGTACCGTCTGCTCCTGGTGGCGACGGGCTTGCAATCCACAGTCAGATTGGCAAAGAGGGAGGGGGGCTCGACCCTGAGGGTCGCGAGGCCGCAAACGGTGAGGGGAGGTAGGGGTCCACCGAATTTGAGGGTGAGGCTCTGGAGATTGCACTGGAAATCCAGGCCTAGTAGGAGTGAAGTGCAGAGGTCGGGGAGAATGTACAGACGGAAACGGTCGAATTCCACACCCTGTACAGTGAGTTTAACCAGGCAGAAACCCCGGATCGGGACAGAGTGGGAACCGGAGGCAAGGGAGATCTGCCGGTCGGCGGGATGGATCGCAAGGGAATAGCGCCTTACCGTGTCCGGGTGGACGAAGCTCTCGGTGCTCCCGGAGTCGATGAGGCAGGAGGTTACATGGCCGTTGACCAGCACCGATGTGGAAGAGGGTGCCAGGTTGCGAAGACGAGACTGGTCGAGCGTTACGGAGGCGAGCAGTGGTTGGTGGGCGGTTGAGTCAGGTGAGTCCGACGAGGAGCGGTAGCGACCCGTGTCCCGTGATGGCGGCCCCTGGAGACGAGATGGCGGCATCCGCAGTACCTGTGGGTAAAATGGCGGCGTCCATGGCGCGCACGTTATGGGGTCGGAACAAAATGGCGGCGCCCATGGAACGCACATGGCTGTGGTGGATGAAGGTGGCGGCGCCCATGGGGCGCACATGGCGGGGGCGGCAAAAGATGGCGGCGCCCACTGATCGCATGTGGGGTCGGGGGAAGCGGACGGCAGGGCCCATTGAGGGAGCGGCTGAGGCGTGGGGACCGGCGGCGCGATAGCGGCGACCGTCCGGGGCTGACACACCGCTGCAAAGTGGCCTTTCTTTCCACAAGCTTTGCAGGTCGCTGTGCGGGCCGGGCAGCGTTGGCGAGGGTACTTCTGTTGGCCGCAGAAGTAACAGTGGGGACCCCCAGGGGGTGCGGTGTGGCGGGCAGCACAGGCATAGTGTGCGGGGGCGGCTGCTGGGGGGGCCGTTTCCGGGGTCCAAGAAGGGTGGGACGGATGGGCCTGGGGAGCCGTTTGCGGGGTCCACGAGGGGTGGGACGGATGGGCCTGGGGAGCCGTTTGCGGGGTCCACGAGGGGTAGGACGGGTGGGCCGAGTGGCTAGCGGAGTAAGTGTGCGCACTACGGGAGGCGGCCGTCATGGAGAGCGCCAGGGCCTTTGCGGCCGCGAGGTTGAGGGCGACCCCTTCCAGCAGTTGTTGCCGGATGGGGTCTGATGCAATCCCTGTAACGAAGGCATCGCGCATGAGTAAATCCGAATGTTCCGCGGCTGTGAGAGCCCGGCAGTCGCAGTCTCGTACCAGAGGTATAAGGGCCCTCCAGAAGTCCTCAATCGACTCACCCGGCTGCTGGACGCGAGTAGAAAGTTGATGCCTCGCAAACAGGAGTGTTCGGCGATGGTGCATAGTTCTCCTTGAGCAGTTCCATAGCTGCGGTGTAGTCGGTCGCATCTCGAATGAGCGGAAAGATACTGGAGCTAAGTCTGGAGTACAGGAGTTGCTTTTTCTGAGCCTCCGTCGGGGGAGGGTGTGCTGAAGAGATGTAGGCCTCGAAGACTGCGAGCCAGTGATCAAAGTCTTTTCTGGCGTGAGGCGAATGTGGATCCAGCTGCAGACGGTCAGGCTTGACTCTGATGTCCATGGTGACTGGGAAATCGTACAGCAATAAATTGTGGCGCTAACAATTATACTCAAAGCCGAGAGACTAGTACAATAGAGGCTTTATTGCTGTACGATGTTGTCCCTCCATCCGCAACTGTAGACTGAGGGTCTGAGCAGCTCTCATACATATTTATACACAAGCTCCCTGTGGGCGGAGCTAGCCGGCAGGGGCTGACCAGAGGAACCTGTATTACAGGTACAGGCATACATCCCCCTACTGCAGTACACATAACTACAGTGGTTATCTCACCGCACTAACCCCGTGCTGTACCTGTCCTGGGAGTGTTTGATGTGGACAGTGCAGAAGGAGTTTACTCTGTATCTAACCCCGTGCTGTACCTATCCTGGGAGTGTTTGATGGGGGCAGTGTAGAGGAAGCTTTACTCTGTATCAAACTCCGTGCTGTACCTGTCCTGAGAGTGTTTGATGGTGACAGTGTAGAGGGAGCTTTACTCTGTATCTAACCCCATGCTGTTCCTTTCCTGGGAGTGTTTGATGGGGACAGTGTAGAGAGAGCTTTACTCTGTATCTAACCCCGTGCTGTACCTGTCCTGGGAGTGTTTGATGGGGACAATGTAGAGGGAGCTTTACTCTGTATCTAACCCCGTGCTGTACCTGTCCTGGGAGTGTTTGATCGGGACAGTGTAGAGGGAGCTTTAGTCTGTATCTAACCCCGTTCTGTACCTGTCCTGGGAGTGTTTGATGGGGACAGTGTAGCGGGAGCTTTACTCTGTATCTAACCCCTTGCTGTACCTGTCCTGGGAGTGTTTGATGGGGACAGTGTAGAGGGAGCTTTACTCTGTATCTAGCCCCGTGCTGTACCTGTCCTGGGAGTGTTTGATGGGGACAGTGTAGAGGGAGCTTTACTCTGTATCTAACCCCGTGCTGTACCTGCCCTGGGAGTGTTTGATAGGGACAGTGTAGATGGAGCTTTACTCTGTATCTAACCCCGTGCTGTACCTGTCCTGGGAGTGTTTGATGACGACAGTGTAGAGGGAGCTTTACTCTGTATCTAACCCCGTGCTGTACCTGTCCTGGGAGTGTTTGATGGGGACAGTGTAGAGGGAGCTTTACTCTGTATCTAACTCCGTGCTGCACCAGTCCTGGGAGTGTTTGATGGGGACAGTGAAGAGGGAGCTTTACTCTGTATCTAACCCCGTGCTGTACCTGTCGTGGGAGTGTTTGATGGGGACAGTGTAGAGGGAGCTTTACTCTGTATCTAACCCCGTGCTGTACCTGTCCTGGGAGTGTTTGATGGGGACAGTGTAGTGGGAGGTTTATCTGTATCTAACCCCGTGCTGTACCTGTCCTGGGAGTGTTTGATCGGGACAGTGTAGAGGGACCTTTTGTCTCTATCTAACCCCGTGCTGTACCCGTCCTGGGAGTGTTTGATGGGGAGAGTGTAGAGGGAGCTTTACTCTGTATCTAACCCCTTGCGGTACCTGTCCTGGGAGTGTTTGATCGGGTCAGTGTAGAGGGACCTTTAGTCTGTATCTAACCCCGTGCTGTACCTGTCCTGGGAGTGTTTGATCGGGACAGTGTAGAGGGAGCTTTAGTCTGTATCTAACCCCGTTCTGTACCTGTCCTGGGAGTGTTTGATGGGGACAGTGTAGCGGGAGCTTTACTCTGTATCTAACCCCTTGCTGTACCTGTCCTGGGAGTGTTTGATGGAGACAGTGTAGAGGGAGCTTTACTCTGTATCTAGCCCCGTGCTGTACCTGTCCTGGGAGTGTTTGATGGGGACAGTGTTGAGGGAGCTTTACTCTGTATCTAACCCCGTGCTGTACCTGTCCTGGGAGTATTTGATGGGGACAGTGTAGAGGGAGCTTTACTCTGTATCTAACTCCGTGCTGTACCTGTCCTGGGAGTGTTTGATGGGGACAGTGTAGAGGGAGCTTTACTCTGTATCTATCCCCGTACTGTACCTGCCCTGGGAGTGTTTGATGGGGACAGTGTAGAGGGAGCTTTACTCTGTATCTAACCCCGTTCTGTACCTGTCCTGGGAGTGTTTGATGACGACAGTGTAGAGGGAGCTTTACTCTGTATCTAACCCCGTGCTGTACCTGTCCTGGGAGTGTTTGATGGGGACAGTGTAGAGGGAGCTTTACTCTGTATCTAACTCCGTGCTGTACCTGTCCTGGGAGTGTTTGATGGGGACAGTGTAGAGGGAGCTTTACTCTGTGTCTATCCCCGTACTGTACCTGCCTGGGAGTGTTTGATGGGGACAGTGTAGAGGGAGCTTTACTCTGTATCTAACCCTGTTCTGTACCTGTCCTAGGAGTGTTTGATGGGGACAGTGTAGAGGGAGCTTTACTCTGTATCTAACCCCGTGCTGCACCAGTCCTGGGAGTGTTTGATGGGGACAGTGAAGAAGGAGCTTTACTCTGTATCTAACCCCGTGCTGTACCTGTCGTGGGAGTGTTTGATGGGGACAGTGTAGAGGGAGGTTTACTCTGTATCTAACCCCGTGCTGTACCTGTCCTGGGAGTGTTTGATGGGGACAGTGTAGAGGGAGCTTTACTCTGTGTCTAACCCCGTGCTGTACCTGTCCTGGGAGTGTTTGATGGGGACAGTGTAGAGGGAGATTTACTCTGTATCTGACCCCGTGCTGTACCTGTCCTGGGGGTGTTTGATGGGGACAGTGTAGAGGGAGCTTTACTCTGTATCTAACCCCGTGCTGTACCTGTCCTGGGAGTGTTTGATGGGGACAGTGCAGAAGGAGTTTACTCTGTATCTAACCCCGTGTTGTATCTATCCTGGGAGTGTTTGATGGGGGCAGTGTAGTGGAAGCTTTACTCTGTATCAAACTCCGTGCT
>NC_052165.1:91122081-91129581 GCF_902713615.1 Scyliorhinus canicula | reverse complement strand
CAAAAACCGAGGGGGGCGGAGGGGGTAAGTGTGGGAGGGGGTGTGGGGAGGGGGTTTGGGGAGGGGGAGGGGGTATGGGGGTGTGGGGAGGGGGTATGGGGGTGTGGGGAGGGGCTAGGGAGGTGAGGGGTGTGTGGGAGGGGGTATGGGGGTGTGGGGAGGGGGGGAGGAGAGGGGGGTGTGTGGGAGGGGGTATGGGGGTGTGGGGAGTGGGTAGGGAGGAGAGGGGTGTGTGGGAGGGGCAGGTGGTATGGGGGTGTGAGGAGGGGGTAGGGAGGAGAGGGGGGTGTGTTGGAGGGGGTATGGGGGTGTGGGGTGGGGGGAGGGAGGAGAGGGGGGTGTGTGGGAGGGGTATGGGGGTATGGGTGTGGGGAGGGGGTAGGGAGGAGAGGGGCGTGTGTGGGAGGGGGAGGGGGTGTGGGGGTGTAGGGAGGGGGTAGGGAGGAGAGGCAGGGTGTGTGGGAGGGGCAGGGGGTATTGGAGTGTGGGGATGGGGGAGGGAGGAGGGGGTGTGTGGGAGGGGGAGGGGGTATGGGGGTGTGGGGGGGAGGGGGTATGGGGGTGTTGGGAGGGGGTAGGAAGGTGTGGGGTGTGTGGGAGGGGGTATGGGGGTGTGGGGAGGGGGGAGGCAGGAGAGGGGTGTGTATAGGAGGGGGTATGGGGGTGTGGGGAGGGGGGAGGGAGCAGAGGGGGGGGGTGTGGGAGGGGGTATGGGGGTGTGGGGAGGGGGGAGGGAGGAGACGGGTGTGTGTGGGAGGGGGAGGGGTGTGGGGGTGTGGGGAGGGAGAAGAGGGGGTGTGTGGGAGGGGGTATGGGGGTGTGGGGAGGGGGGAGGGAGGAGAGGGGGGGGTGTGGGAGGGGGAGGGGTATGGGTGTGTGGGGAGGGGGGAGGGAGGAGAGAGGTGTGTCTGGGAGGGGGAGGGGGTGTGGGGGTGTGGGGAGGGAGGAGAGAGGGGTGTGTGGGAGGGGGTATGGGGGTGTGGGAGGGGGGAGGGAGGAGAGGGGGGTGTGTGGGAGGTGGTATGGGGGTGTAGTGAGGGGGGAGGGAGGAGAGGGGGGTGTGTGGGAGGGGGTATGGGGGTGTGGGGTGGGGGGAGGGAGGAGAGGGGTGTGTGTGGGAGGGGGTATGGGGGTAGGGGTGTGGGAAGGGGTAGGAAGGAGAGGGGCGTGTGTGGGAGGGGAAGGGGTGTGGGGGTGTGGGAAGGGGGTAGGGAGGAGAGGCAGGGTGTGTGGGAGGGGCAGGGGGTATGGGGAGTGTGGGGATGGGGGAGGGAGGAGGGGGTGTGTGGGAGGGGGAGGGGGCATGGGGGTGTGGGGAGGGGGAGGAGAGGGGGGTGTTTGGGAGGGGTATGGGGTATGGGGGTGTAGTGAGGGGGGAGGGAGGAGAGGGGGGTGTGTGGGAGGGGGTATGGGGTATGGGGTGTGGGGAGTGGGGAGGGAGGAGAGGGGTGTGTGGGAGGGGCAGGGGGTATGGGGGTGTGGGGTGGGGGGAGGGAGGAGAGGGGGGTGTGGGAGGGGGAGGGGGCATGGGGGTGTGGGGAGGGGGTAGGGAGGAGAGGGGTGTGTCTGGGAGGGGGAGGGGGTATGTGGGTGTGGGGTGGGGGGAGGGAGGAGAGGGGTGTGTGGGAGGGGCAGGGGGTATGGGAGTGTGGGGATGGGGAGGGAGGAGGGGGTGTGTGGGAGGGGGAGGGGTATGGGGGTGTGGGGAGGGGGAGGGAGGAGAGGGGGGTGTGTGAGAGGGGGTATGGGGGTGTGGGGTGGGGGGAGGGAGGAGAGGGGTGTGTCTGGGAGGGGGAGGGGGTATGGGGGTGTGGGGTGGGGGGAGGGAGGAGAGGGGTGTGTGTGGGAGGGGGAGGGGTATGGGGGTGTGGGGAGGGGGAGGGAGGAGAGGGGTGTGTGTGGGAGGGGGAGGGGGTGTGGGGGTGTGGGGAGGGAGGAGAGGGGTGTATGTGGGAGGGGGTATGGGGGTGTGGGGAGGGGGGAAGCAGGAGAGGGGTGTGTGTAGGAGGGGGTATGGGGGTGTGGGGAGGGTGGAGGGAGGAGGGGGGTAGGAGTGGGTATGGGGGTGTGGGGAGGGGGGGAGAGAGGAGAGGGGTGTGTGTGGGAGGGGGAGGGGGTGTGGGGGTGTGGGGAGGGAGGAGAGGGGGTATGTGGGAGTGGGTTTGGGAGTGTGGGGAGGGGGGAGGGAGGAGAGGGGGGTGTGTGGGAGGGGGTATGGGGGTATGGGGGTGTAGTGAGGGGGTATGGGGGAGAGGGGGGTGTGTGGGAGGGGGTATGGGGGTTTGGGGTGGGGGGAGGGAGGAGAGGGGGGTGTGTGGGAGGGGGTATGGGGGTGTGGGGTGGGGGGAGGGAGGAGAGGGGGGTGTGTGGGACGGGGAGGGGGTATGGGGGTGGGGGAGGGGGGAGGGAGGAGAGGGGGTGTGTGGGAGGGGAGGGGGGTATGGGGGTGTGGGGAGGGGGGAGGGAGGAGAGGGGGGTATGTGGGAGGGAGGGGGTATGGGGGTGTGGGGAGGTGGGAGGGGGGAAGGGGAGTGTGAGGGAGGGGGAGGGGGAAGTGATGCACGATCAATTGCACGAAAGACTCAGTTTGGTACAACTGTGGCTTTATTACAGTCGGATGCGTGGCCTCCTGCTGCAGCTGACAAAATGGCTGATCAGGAGGAGGACACGCATATTTATACGGCTCCTAGTGGGCGGAGCTAGCCGGCAGGGGCTACCGGCGAACCTGTAGTATAGGTCCTACCTTACACCCCCTAATACAGGTGCACACAGTGGTTCACCACATTCACCCCCTGTTAAAAATGGATCCGGCGGGGGTGCTGTGGGACTATATACAGTGTTGTGAATTATGTACAGTGGGGAAGGAAACAATCTGTCCATTTTGACGGTCCGATGCCCGTCAGAGGTTCAATCGATCCGGTGGTTTGACGATTCGCTGGGAGCGCCGTAACGGTGGCGGCGATGTCGGTGCTGGCGGTGTTGGTGCTGGCCAGTAGTCGGATGATCCTGGGAGCGTGCCGAAATCTTCTTCGTCCTCTTGCGTGGGCAGGGGAAGGAGGGATGGACCTGGTGGGGTTAATGTTGGTAGCGCCGGGGGGAAGGGAGGGTGAGGCGTGGGTGGGGGAGTGTGTGGGTGGAACCTGACGGTGCCAGGTCCCTGAGGGAGACCGTATCCTGGCGGACGTCGGGGAAGTCCACGTAGGCATACTGGGGGTTGGCGTGGGGCAAGTGTACCCTGTCCACCAAGGGGTCCGCCTTGTGGAGTCGGACATGCCTACGGAGCAGGACCGGTCCTGGAGCTGCGAGCCAAGTCGGGAGCGACACCCCGGATGTGGACTTCCTGGGGAAGGCAAAAACACGTTGATGGAGTGTGTTATTCGTAGCGGTGCACAGTAAGTGACCGGATGGAGTGGAGTGCATCCGGGAGGACCTGCTGCCAGCGAGCGGCTGGGAGGTTCCTGGACCGTAGGGCCAGCTGGACGGCCCTCCATACCGTCCCGTTCTCCCTCTCTACCTGTCCGTTTCCCCGGGGGTTGTAGTTGGTCGTCCTGCTGGAGGCGATACCCCTGCTGAGCAGGAACTGACGCAGCTCATCGCTCATGAATGAGGATCCCCTGTCACTGTGCATATAGTCGGGGAAACCGAACAGAGCGAAGATGAAGTTGAGGGCTTTGATGACGGTGGCAGACGTCATGTCGGGGCATGGGATGGCAAAGGGGAACCTAGAGAATTCATCGACCACACTAAGGATGTAGGTGTTGCGGTCGGTAGAGGGGAGGGGCCCTTTGAAATCCACGCTGAGGCGTTCAAAGGGGCGGGATGCTTTCACCAGGTGTGCGCGGTCTGGCCGGTAGAAGTGCGGCTTGCACTCCGCACAGACCTGGCAGTCTCTGGTGACTGTCCGTACTTCCTCGACGGAGTAGGGCAGATTGCGGGCTTTGATCAGATGGTACAAGCGGGTGACCCCCGGATGGCAAAGGCTCTCGTGCAAGGCACGGAGCTGGTTCACTTGTGCTCTGGCACATGTACCTCGGGAGAGGGCGTCTGGGGGCTCGTTGAGCTTGCCGGGGCGATACAAGATCTCGTAATTATAGGTGGAGAGCTCGATTCTCCACCGCAAGATTTTATCATTTCTGATCTTGCCCCGCTGTGTGTTATTGAACATGAAGGCTACCGACCGTTGGTCAGTGAGGAGAGTGAATCTCCTGCCGGCCAGGTAATGCCTCCAGTGCCGCACCGCTTCAACGATAGCCTGGGCCTCCTCTTTTCGACGGATGAGCGCCGAATTTCAGAGGCATGAAGGGGGCGTGAAAACAATGCCACGGGTCTGCCGGCCTGATTCAGCGTGGCAGCAAGGGCGACATCTGAACCGTCACTTTCTACTTGAAAGGGGAGGGTCTCGTCTACTGCGTGCATCCCGGCCTTGGCTATGTCAGCTTTGATGCAGGCGAAGGCCTGTTGTGCCTCGGCCGCAAGGGGAAATTTAGTGGACTGGATCAGTGGGCGGGCCTTGTCCGCGTAGTTTGGGACCCACTGGACGTAGTAGGAGAAGAACCCAAGGCAGCGTTTGAGAGCCTTGGGGCAGTGGGGGAGGGGAAGCTCCATGAGGGGGCGCATGCGGTCGGGATCGGGCCCCAGAACTCCATTTTGGACTACGTAGCCGAGGATGGCTAAGCGGTTCGTGCTGAACACACACTTCTCCTTGTTATATATAAAGTTGAGAAGAGTGGCAGTGCGGAGGAATTTAGAAAGATTGACATTGTGGTCCTGCTGGTCATGGCCGCAGATGGTGACATTATCTAAGTACGGAAATGTGGCCCGCAAACTGTACCGGTCGACCATTCGGTCCATTTCCCTTTGGAATACCGAGACCCCGTTAGTGACACCGAAGGGAACCCTAAGAAAGTGATAGAGGCGGCCGTCCGCCTCGAAGGCAGTGTAGGGACGGTCCGATTGGCGGATGGGGAGCTGGTGGGAGGCGGATTTAAGGTCAATCGTTGAGAAGACCCGGTACTGTGCAATCTGATTGACCATATCAGATATGCGGGGGAGGGGGTACGCGTCGAGCTCCGTGTACCGGTTGATGGTCTGGGTGTAGTCATAGAACATAGACATAGAACGATACAGCGCAGTACAGGCCCTTCGGCCCTCGATGTTGCACCGACATGGAAAAAAACTAAAGGCCATCTAACCTACACTATGCCCTTATCATCCATATGCTTATCCAATAAACTTTTAAATGCCCTCAATGTTGGCGAGTTCACTACTGTTGCAGGTAGGGCATTCCACGGCCTCACCACTCTTTGCGTAAAAAACCCACCTCTGACCTCTGTCCTATATCTATTACCCCTCAATTTAAGGCTATGTCCCCTCGTGCTAGCCACCTCCATCCGCGGGAGAAGGCTCTCACTGTCCACCCTATCTAACCCTCTGATCATTTTGTATGCCTCTATTATGTCACCTCTTAACCTTCTTCTCTCTAACGCAAACAACCTCAAGTCCATCAGCCTTTCCTCATAAGATTTTCCCTCCATACCAGGCAACATCCTGGTAAATCTCCTCTGCACCCGTTCCAAGGCTTCCACGTCCTTCCTATAATGAGGCGACCAGAACTGTACGCAATACTCCAAATGCGGCCGTACTAGAGTTTTGTACAACTGCAACATGACCTCATGGCTCCGGAACTCAATCCCTCTACCAATAAAGGCCAACACACCATAGACCTTCTTCACAACCCTATCAATCTGGGTGGCAACTTTCAGGGATCTATGTACATGGACACCGAGATCCCTCTGCTCATCAACACTACCAAGAATTTTACCATTAGCCAAATATTCCGCATTCCTGTTATTCTTTCCAAAGTGAATCACCTCACACTTCTCCACATTAAACTCCATTTGCCACCTCTCAGCCCAGCTCTGCAGCTTATCTATGTCCCTCTGTAACCTGCAACATCCTTCCGCACTGTCTACAACTCCACCGACTTTAGTGTCGTCTGCAAATTTACTCACCCATCCTTCTGCGCCCTCCTCTAGGTCATTTATAAAATGACAAACAGCAACGGCCCCAGAACAGATCCTTGTGGTACGCCACTCGTAACTGAACTCCATTCTGAACATTTCCCATCAACTACCACTCTCTGTCTTCTTTCAACTAGCCAATTTCTGATCCACATCTCTAAATCACCCTCAATCCCCAGCCTCCGTATTTTCTGCAATAGCCGACCGTGGGGAACCTTATCAAACGCTTTACTGAAATCCATATACACCACATCAACTGCTCTACCCTCGTCTACCTGTTCAGTCACCTTCTCAAAGAACTCGATAAGGTTTGTGAGGCATGACCTACCCTTCACAAAACCATGCTGACTATCCCTAATCATATTATTCCTATCTAGATGATTATAAATCGTATCTTTTATAATCCTCTCCAAGACCTTACCCACCACAGACGTTAGACTCACCGGCCTATAGTTACCGGGGTTATCTCTACTCCCCTTCTTGAACAAAGGGACCACATTTGC
Organism: Scyliorhinus canicula; assembly: GCF_902713615.1. Classification (NCBI taxonomy): domain Eukaryota; kingdom Metazoa; phylum Chordata; class Chondrichthyes; order Carcharhiniformes; family Scyliorhinidae; genus Scyliorhinus; species Scyliorhinus canicula. Next base: position 91,123,058 of record NC_052165.1, on the reverse strand, counting down.
TATCCTCCAGTCCTCTGGCACTATTCCTGTAGCCAATGATAACCTAAAAATCAAAGCCAAAGGCTCAGCAATCTCTTCCCTGGCTTCCCAGAGAATCCTAGGATAAATCCCATCCGGCCCCGGGGACTTATCTATTTTCACCTTGTCCAGAATTGCCAACACTTCTTCCCTACGCACCTCAATGCCATCTATTCTAATAGCCTGGGTCTCAGCATTCTCCTCCACAATATTATCTTTTTCCTGAGTGAATACTGACGAAAAGTATTCATTTAGTATCTCGCTTATCTCCTCAGCCTCCACACACAACTTCCCACCACTATCCTTGACTGGCCCTACTCTTACCCTAGTCATTCTTTTATTCCTGACATACCTATAGAAAGCTTTTGGGTTTTCCTTGATCCTACCTGCCACGACCATTCTGTGTTTCTCCTCCGTTTTTACTACTACCACGGGCTCTCCAAGGGCTGTTGCTGGCCTCGATAATACCCTCCCGAAGCAGCCGCTGGACCTCGGACCTGATGAAGGTCTTGTCCTGGGCGCTGTACCGTCTGCTCCTGGTGCTTGCAATCCGGAGTTAGATTGGCAAAGAGGGAGGGTGGGTCAACCTTGAGGGTCGTGAGGCCGCAAACGGTGAGTGGGGGTTGGGGTCTGCCGAATTTGAGGGTGAGGCTCTGGAGATTGCACTGGAAACCCAGGCCTAGTAAGAGTGACGCGCAGAGGTTGGGGAGGATGTAGAGATGGAAACCGCTGAATTCTACGCCCTGGACTGTGAGAGTGACCGTGCAGAACCCTCGGATGGGGACAGAGTGGGACCCGGAGGCCAGGGAGATCCGCTTAGTTAGCGGGGTGGACCGCGAGGGAGCAGCACCTTACCGTGTCCGGGTGGATGAAGCTTTCGGTGCTCCCGGAGTCCAGCAGGCAGGAGGTCGCGTGGCCGTTGATTTCCAGGTTTTGTGGACGAGATTGGTCCAGCGTCA
>NC_052165.1:91112081-91117081 GCF_902713615.1 Scyliorhinus canicula | reverse complement strand
GGCTGAATGGCCTCCTGTCCCTGTGTTTGGTCAGACTGAGTGTGAATCCTGGTGGTTTGTGTTGGTAACTGCAGCCATTCTCTCTCCAGGTCAAGGCCAGTGGTTGATGTAACGGCTGCGATCATGCAGAGCCCGGAAGAAATCGCTTTGTGGAGGTTTGTCTGTCCTGGTATTCCTGAGGAGTTGAGTACGCCAGTGAGCAATCTGACCGTCTGCTTCAACGTGTCTCTGGCCACCTCTGCAAAGCAAGGTGATTATTCAAATGTTTAAAACTCTCCGGCATCCAAAATCTGTGTGTCTGTCTCTCCTTTTCCGACAGTGCGGCTCCCTCAGTACTGACCCTCTGACAGTGCGACACTCCCTCAGTACTGACCCTCTGACAGTGCGGCACTCCCTCAGTACTGACCCTCTGACAGTGCAGCACTCCCTCAGTACTGACCCTCTGACAGTGCAGGCACTCCCTCAGTACTGACCCTCTGACAGTGCGGCACTCCCTCAGTACTGACCCTCTGACAGTGCGGCACTCCCTCAGTACTGACCCTCTGACAGTGCGGCACTCCCTCAGTACTGACCCTCTGACAGTGCAGGCACATCCTCAGTACTGACCCTCTGACAGTGCGGCGCTCCCTCAGTACTGACCCTCTGACAGTGCGGCACTCCCTCAGTACTGACCCTCTGACAGTGCGGCACTCCCTCATCACTGACCCTCTGACAGTGCGGCACTCCCTCAGTACTGACCCTCTGACAGTGCGGCACTCCCTCAGTACTGACCCTCTGACAGTGCGGCACTCCCTCAGTACTGACCCTCTGACAGTGCAGCACTCCCTCAGTACTGACCCTCTGACAGTGCAGCCCTCCCTCAGTACTGACCCTCTGACAGTGCGGCACTCCCTCAGTACTGACCCTCTGACAGTGCAGCACTCCCTCAGTACTGACCCTCTGACAGTGCAGCACTCCCTCAGCACTGACCCTCTGACAGTGCGGCACTCCCTCAGTACTGACCCTCTGACAGTGCGGCACTCCCTCAGTACTGACCCTCTGACAGTGCAGCACCATCTCAGTACTGACCCTCTGACAGTGCGGCACTCCCTCAGTACTGACCCTCTGACAGTGCGGCACTCCCTCAGTACTGACCGTCTGACAGTGCAGCACTCCCTCAGTACTGACCCTCTGACAGTGCAGCACTCCCTCAGTACTGACCCTCTGACAGTGCAGGCACTCCCTCAGTACTGACCCTCTGACAGAGCGGCACTCCCTCAGTACTGACCTCTCACAGTGCGGCGCTCCCTCAGTACTGACCCTCTGACAGTGCAGCACTGCCTCAGTACTGACCCTCTGGCAGTGCAGCACTCCCTCCGTACTGATCCTCTGACAGTGCGGCGCTCCCTCAGTACTGACCCTCTGACAGTGCAGCACTCCCTCAGTACTGACCCTCTGACAGTGCAGCACTCCCTCAGTACTGACCCTCTGACAGTGCAGCACTCCCTCAGTACTGACCCTCTGACAGTGCGGCACTCCCTCAGTACTGACCCTCTGACAGTGCAGCACTCCCTCAGTACTGACCCTCTGACAGTGCAGCACTCCCTCAGTACTGACCCTCTGACAGTGCAGCACTCCCTCAGTACTGACCCTCTGACAGTGCAGCACTCCCTCAGTACTGACCCTCTGACAGTGCGGCACTTCCTCAGTACTGACCCTCTGACAGTGCGGCACTCCCTCAGTACTGACCCTCTGACAGTGCGGCACTCCCTCAGTACTGACCCTCTGACAGTGCAGCACTCCCTCAGTACTGACCCTCTGACAGTGCGGAGCTCCCTCAGTACTGACTCTCTGACAGTGCAGCACTCCCTCAGTACTGACCCTCTGACAGTGCGGCTCCCTCAGTACTGACCCTCTGACAGTGCGGCACTCCCTCAGTACTGACCCTCTGACAGTGCAGCACTCCCTCAGTACTGACCCTCTGACAGTGCAGCACTCCCTCAGTACTGACCCTCTGACAGTGCAGCACTCCCTCATTACTGACCCTCTGACAGTGCAGCACTCCCTCAGTACTGACCCTCTGACAGTGCGGCACTCCCTCAGTACTGACCCTCTGACAGTGCAGCACTCCCTCAGTACTGACCCTCTGACAGTGCGGCAGCTCCCTCAGTACTGACCCTCTGACAGTGCAGCACTCCCTCAGTACTGACCCTCTGACAGTGCGGCACTCCCTCAGTACTGACCCTCTGACAGTGCGGCACTCCCTCAGTACTGACCCTCTGACAGTGCGGCGATCCCTCAGTACTGACCCTCTGACAGTGCGGCGCTCCCTCAGTACTGACCCTCTGACAGTGCGGCGCTCCCTCAGTACTGACCCTCTGACAGTGCGGCAGCTCCCTCAGTACTGACCCTCTGACAGTGCAGCACTCCCTCAGTACTGACCCTCTGACAGTGCGGCGCTCCCTCAGTACTGACCCTCTGACAGTGCGGCAGTCCCTCAGTACTGACCCTCTGACAGTGCAGCACTCCCTCAGTACTGACCCTCTGACAGTGCGGCTCTCCCTCAGTACTGACCCTCTGACAGTGCAGCACTCCCTCAGTACTGACCCTCTGACAGTGCGGCACTCCCTCAGTACTGACCCTCTGACAGTGCGGTGCTCCCTCAGTACTGACCCTCTGACAGTGCAGCACTCTCTCAGTACTGACCCTCTGACAGTGCGGCACTCACTCTGTACTGACCCTCTGACAGTGCGGCACTCCCTCAGTACTGACCCTCTGACAGTGCGGCACTCCCTCAGTACTGACCCTCTGACAGTGCGGCACTCCCTCAGTACTGACCCTCTGACAGTGCAGGCACTCCCTCAGTACTGACCCTCTGACAGTGCGAGCACTCCCTCAGTACTGACCCTCTGACAGTGCGGCACTCCCTCAGTACTGACCCTCTGACAGTGCAGGCACTCCCTCAGTACTGACCCTCTGACAGTGCGGCACTCCCTCAGTACTGACCCTCTGACAGTGTGGCACTCCCTCAGTACTGACCCTCTGACAGTGCGGCACTCCCTCAGTACTGACCCTCTGACAGTGCGGCACTCCCTCAGTACTGACCCTCTGACAGTGCGGCACTCCCTCAGTACTGACCCTCTGACAGTGCGGCCTCCCTCAGTACTGACCCTCTGACAGTGCGGCACTCCCTCAGTACTGACCCTCTGACAGTGCGGCACTCCCTCAGTACTGACTCTCTGACCGTGTTTCTCGTTGCGATACTTTTCCCGCGCTGTCTTTTGCGCGGAACTCGCTGAAGTTCCGATGAATTTTGAAGTGTTCATATTATCCGACTAACTGATCTTCCGCCTCTTAGAGGTCAATCTCCAAGCCAATTTGACGTACGAGCTTAAAATGGACGTGAAGCGACTCTCGTCAAGGGTTCTGATTGACAATCTGGAGAGAGACATCACGAGACATCGGGCGGTAACAAACGATGCTTACTGCTTCGACCATGAGGTTTTTCTCACGGTAAGAGTCTCTTCAAATGGTGCCAACTTTAGGTCTCAGGCCTGAGGCCTCCTTTGAGGCTTATAGGCCCCAGTCAGGAAGTCGGCAGGGCTGGCCCACCGACTATGTCCCCTCACGAGATCTGTATCCTAACTCCTACATTTTTTCCCAAATCTCCCTTCGTCCGACAAATTTCCAATCGTTGTCACCCCTGCTCCGAAAGGCCGGGCTGTAAGTTTGAGCTTTAACCCTCTTGTTTGGCACTCCACCCCCCCCCCCCCTCCCCCCCCCCCCCCCCCCCTCCTCACATTGTCTATCCCGACGCTGTTGAATCCTTTAATTGTCTGAAACCCCCTCAATCAAATCTCACCGCACCCCCCCCCCCCCCCCAAACCCTTAATCTTCGAAATATGAGCAGATGGTGGTGGATCGTGAGGGGGTTGGAACACCCAACAGATAGGGGATGAACAAAGAACAAAGTACAGCACAGGAACAGGCCCTTCGGCCCTCCAAGCCCGTGCCGACCATGCTGCCCGTCTAAACTAAAATCTTCACTTCCGGGGTCCGTATCCCTCTATTCCCATCCTATTCATGTATTTGTCAAGATGCCCCTTAAACATCACTATCGTCCCTGCTTCCACCACCTCCTGCGGCAGCGAGTTCCAGGCACCCACTACCCTCTGTGTAAAAACGTCCCTCGTACATCTCCTCTAAACCTTGCCCCTCGCACCTTAAACCTATGCCCCCTAGTAATTAACCCCTCGACCCTGGGGAAAAGCCTCTGACTATCCACTCTGTCTATGCCCCTCATAATTTTGTAGACCTCTATCAGGTTGCCCTTCAACCTCCTTCGTTCCAGTGAGAACAAACCTAGTTTGTTAAACCTCTCCTCATAGCTAATGCCCTCCATACCAGGTAACATCCTGGTAAATCTCTTCTGCACCCTCTCTAAAGCCTCCACATCCTTCTGGTAGTGTGGCGACCAGAGTTGAACACTATACTCCAAGTGTGGCCTAACTAAGGTTCTATACAGCTGCAACATGACTTGCCGATTATTATACTCAATGCCCCGGCCAATGATGGTAAGCATGCCGTCTGCCTTCTTGACTACCTTCTCCAACTATGTTGCCTCTGTCAGTGACCTGTGGACCTGTAAACCTAGATCTCTCTGACTGTCAATACTCTTGAGGGTTCTGCCATTCACTGCATATTCCGTACCTGTATTATACCTTCCAAAATGCATTACCTCACATTTGTCCGGATTAAGCTCCATCTACCATCTCTCCGCCCAAGTCTCCAAACAATCTAAATCCTGCTGTATCCTCTGACAGTCCTCATCGCTATCCGCAATTCCACCAACCTTTGTGTCACCGGCAATGGTAGGAAATAGGGATGTGGCCATTCGGCCCTTCTGCCGTTTAATCAAAAGGAAAAAAGTGCCTTTGTTTCAGATGATGGGTTTGATCACTCTTTCCTTCACAGCGAGTGTGTAGGTTAAAGTCTCTGTCCACCGCCTGTAATGGTCATCC
>NC_052165.1:91069624-91111581 GCF_902713615.1 Scyliorhinus canicula | reverse complement strand
TTAGTACGCATGCACTAAAACACACTTCCGAATTTCGCTTATTATTTTGAACACCTTGAATACTTGTGATCTCTTTCTTTCTCTGCAATTTGGAGTTCCAATTCAAATTTCAGGGTCCTGGACACTGTGGTGTTTCCACTTACAACAGGGTCCCGGCGGATGTCGCCACTAAATGTTGCACGTTTTACTATGGGCGTAAAACGCGTTTATTGGAGTGTATTAACACGCCTCCGAGTTCGACGTGTGCTTAACACTGCTAGGCTCTGTTCTATGTAATTATTTAGCTCTGGAGTCGCCAGTTGCCGTATAGGCAACGTCACAAGTATTCCAAGGTCAAGTTCAAAGTAATAAAGACGATACACCGATTAGTAAAGTTCAAACGATCAATATTTATTATACAGTTATAATAAATACTCATGCACACACTAAGAGACTAAGCTATAACTAAACTTAAGCAAACAGAATACTTATCTAACAGGAACAGGCAAGGTCAGAGAACGAGGCCTTCGTCCTGGTTTTGTCTGCAGCCTTCAGCAAGCGTTCTGGTACTTGGGAGTCTAGTGGGCTTGGATCGCGTAGCGAGCGTTGAACTTACGGTTTCGGCGGCTGGTGCTCAACGGCTGGAGTCAGGATGCGAGATGTCAGTCAGAGCCGGAGCACGGGTTTAACAGACCGGACAACACGAGGTCCCTATCTTTTATAGGGGTTCCATTGTCCTTCCCTCTTCTCGGGCGGGCTCTACCTATTGGATCAATTTCTTATCGATACTGGATTAATTCCCCAATGCGAGGGGGTCTCCGTGATGGAGGGGGCGTTTCTTATGTCCTTTTGTTTGGAGGTTTCTGGTGCCTCGATGTCTGGGTCTTGATTAGAATGTGTCCATTCAGAACCAAATGTATCTATTGTGTGGGTGTTCAAGTCTGATGGCCTCATTAGCATGCAAAGCGTTTTGCCATTTGCACCTAGCTAAGGTCTTTTCACCTGAGCCCAAACTGGTTTCTGCTGCTGCAGAATGCAAACTGCTCTTTGCAGACTGCTGTTCTGGCTAAACTGTCTGTTTCCCAGCAGTCTTCCATTTAGTTTGGCTCAGTGTCCATTTTGCGTGGCCAGCATGGCTACACAGTGTAGAGGGAGCTTTACTCTGTGTCAAACCCCGTGCTGTACCTGTCCTGGGAGTGTTTAATGGGGACAGTGTAGAGGGAGCTTTACTCTGTATCTAACCCCGTGCTGTACCTGTCCTGGGAGTGTTTGATGGGGACAGTGTAGAGGGAGCTTTGTATCTAACCCCGTGCTGTACCTGTCCTGGGAGTGTTTGATGGGGACAGTGTAGAGGTTGCTTTACTCTGTATCTAACCCCATGCTGTACCTGCCCTGGGAGTGTTTGATGGGGACAGTGTAGAGGGAGCTTTACTCTGTATCTAACTCCGAGCTGTACCTGTCCTGGGAGTGTTTGATGGGGACAGTGTAGAGGGAGCTTTACTCTGTATCTAACCCCGTGCTGTACCTGCCCTGGGAGTGTTTGATGGGGACAGTGTAGAGGGAGCTTTACTCTGTATCTAACTCCGAGCTGTACCTGTCCTGGGAGTGTTTGATGGGGACAGTGTAGAGGGAGCTTTACTCTGTATCTAACCCCGTGCTGTACCTGTCCTGGGAGTGTTTGATGGGAACAGTGTAGAGGGAGCTTTACTCTGTATCAAACCCGTGCTGTACCTGTCCTGGGAGTGTTTGATGGGGTCAGTGTAGAGGGAGCTTTACTCTGTGTCAAACCCCGTGCTGTACCTGTCCTGGGAGTGTTTAATGGGGACAGTGTAGAGGGAGCTTTACTCTGTATCTAACCCCGTGCTGTACCTGTCCTGGGAGTGTTTGATGGGAACAGTTTAGAGGGACTCTACTCTGTATCTCACCCTGTGTTGTACCTGTCCTGGGAGTGTTTGATGGGGACAGTGTAGAGGGAGTTTTACTCTGTATCTAACCCCGTGCTGTACCTGTCCTGGGAGTGTTTGATGTGGACAGTGTAGACAGAGCTTTACTCTGTATTTAATCCCATGCAGTACCTGTCCTGGGAGTATTTGATGGGGACAGTGCAGAGGGAGCTTTACTCTGTATCTAACCCCGTGTTGTACCTGTCCTGGGAGTGTTTGATGCGGACAGTGGAGAGAGAGCTTTACTCTGTATCTAACCCCGTGCTGTCCCTGTCCTGGAAGTGTTTGATGGGGACAGTGTAGAGGGAGCTTTACTCTGTATCTAACTCCGTGCTGTACCTGTCCTGGGAGTGTTTGATGGGGACAGTGTAGAGGAGCTTTACTCTGTATCTAACCCCGTGCAGTACCTGTCCTGGGAGTGTTTGATGGGGACAGTGACAAGTGAGGAGCGATTGAAATGTCTCACACTAAAGGTTGGTTAAATTCTCTCTGCAGTGAGAATGAACAGACGAATCTTGATCACAGTTTCCACTCGGAGACCATTCCTGTTCTGTACGCTGTGAAAATCATCATCTCCAGGTGAGCCCTCTCTCTCCCTCCCTCTGCCGGCCAACCCTCAGAGCTTTCATTCGAAGACACCCTCCCCACCCCCTCCTTAAAAAAAAACCTCCCCCCCCTCAAAATACCGTCTCCCCTCCTCACAGCTGAAATAGCCCTTACCGCACCTCCTCTCCCGAAATATCCCGTCCCCTCCCCCTCTCTGATATACCACCCTCCCTCGTCTGCGCCCCCCCCCCCCCCCCCCCCCCCCCCATCCAGGTTGGAGGGTCTGGGACTCGGTTGAGAGGAGGTGGAGTCGGCCATTTTGGATTGAGTCTAGGGCGGAATGTCTTTGCTCGGAGAGTCGTTAATCTTTGGCATTCTCTCCCCCCACCCCCCTCCACTCCCAGAGGGCCGCTCAGTCACCGAGGGGACCCCTGATCGAGGGATTGTTGGACGCTGAGAGGGGAGATCGAGGGCAGAAGGGGTGAGTGCGGGGGGAGGGGGGAGGCGGAGCTGAGAGAGAGGGTTAGCCACCGGCTCGATTGAGGCTAGGGCAGGATCGAGGGGGCGAATGGCCTCCTCCTGCTCCTGTTGATCACCCTCCGGTATTGGGTAACGGAAGGGGATGCAGGGTGGGAGCGACATTGTCCGCGTGAGTTTGTCCTTTTAAATTACTCTCTCTCTCTCTACACACTCTCTCTCTCTCTCTCTCTGTCTCTCTCTCTATCTCCCACTCTCTGTGCCTTTATATCTTCCTCTCTCTCTACCTCTCTATCTCTTTCTCCACCTCTCTATCTCTTTCTGTCTCTCTCTGTCTCTGTCTCTCTCTCTCTGTCTCTCTCTCTTTCTGTCTCTCTCTCTCTGTCTCCCTCTCTCTCCCTATTTCCTCCCCTCTCTGTATTTCTCTATCTCTCTCTCTGTCTTTGTTGCTCTGTCTTTCTGTCTCTCTGTCTCTCTCTCCCTGTCTCGGTGTCTCTCTCTGTCTCTCTCTCTCTGTATCTCTCCTTCTCCCTCTCTGTCTCTCTCTCTCTCTGTTTCTCTCTCTGTGTCTCACTCTCTCTCTCAGGGTGTCGTGCACACGGTACATCAGCTTCCAGGGTAGTGCGCAGAATGAGAGGACCGTGAACCATATTTACAAGGTAGGTGAAACACCGCAATTGTGGATTTATCCATTGTCATTGATGTAGAAAAATGTCCTATAGATGTCACAGGACCAGGAATGACAACCCCACAACAAAACTCCTAAAGAGATCTCAGTGATAGGCCCCCTGATGTACCATCAATTTGACACAGGACACATTTAGGATCCGAAATGTGGCTTTAATCAGCTAGTTGTTAGCCTGGTGGTCGACTACAGAGAATGGCCGACCGCCGGGAACTCTGGGTACTAATACCCTGCCTCGGAGGCGGGGCCCACTTGCCTCTCGACCAATTGGAGAGCAGTCACATGACTAGTCCCAATCAATCGGACGAGAGGCACATGACCAGCCAGAGCCAATGGGAAGCCAGTGCTCTGCACCAATGGCATGGCTCATATCCATACCACCACATTCACCCCTTGTGGAGAAAGAAGGGCGGGTGTAGGTGGGGGGGGGGGGGCCGGGGTCCGAGGACTGATGGTATGAGCAGCGAAAATCGATAGGGGTGAGCTGCCCACTGGCTCGTGGCAAAACAATACTACTACTACTAATAACAACAGAATAACACAAAAATGTCCAAAAAAATGTCCCATGGCCACATCAGATGGAGAGGATCAGCCTGCCGGGTGCCCGTGGTGTTCTGGATGACCGTCGCAGTGGAGCCGGTGACGTCGGGCCGATGGTCGTCCTTGCCTCCGGGAGCGTCGGTCGTAGATGTGTCTCCGTACCCCGGGCAGGTGGTGGAGACGCTGTAATCGGGGGAGACGGGGGCATGTGCGCTGGGTCGTGGGGGCGTGGGGGGCGCTGGGGGGAATTGGGGTTGGGGGGGAGGTGTTGGTGAAGGGGGAGAAGGCCGCACGCCGGCGGGTGCCAGGTCCCGAGCGAGACCGTATCCTGCCGACCGTCGGGATACTCCACGTACGCATACTGCGGGTTGGCGTGGAGTAACTGGACTCGCTCAACCAACGGGTCGGACTTGTGCACCCACACATGCTTCCGGAGCAAGATGGGCCCGGGAGTGGCCAGCCAGGTCGGGAGAGGGGATCCTGAGGACGACTTCCTGGGGAAAACAAGAAGACGTTCATGAGGTGTTTGATTAGTGGTAGTACAGAGGAGAGACCGGATTGAATGCAGGGCGTCGGGAATGGATTCTTGCCAACGGGGAATAGGGAGATCTCTGGACCGTAGGGCCAGCAGGATGGTCTTCCAAATGGTGCCATTCTCCCGCTCGACCTGACCGTTACCCCGGGGGTTATAACTGGTCATCCTGCTACACCAGGAGTTCTCAACCTTTTTTAACCCATGGACCCCTTTTCCTCTTAATTTTTTTTTGTGGACCCCCATAGCCATTCCTAATCCTTATATTTTGTCCGATGACTAAAGTCCATCTACCTTACCGTGAGGGTTGGAAACGGATTAGCGGTATTTTCGTACGTTGCCAAACTTATTCTAATATGAAAAGTAATGAAAAAAACTATTTACTGACTAAATTGAATTAAATTACTCTAAAAATAACCAATTCATATCAAATATACACAGTTTCTAGTGATTACTGTGTTAAATCATTCATTAAACTTGTCAAGGAGAAACGATGGGTGATTTTCACCTCCGTTTGTTCTAGGTAACTTTAAATTTACGACACTGTCAAATGTAAAGTTTTTTTCTTCTACTTGATTGCCATAAATAATTCATAGCTACATGAATATTTCTATGAATTGTTACATGAATTGTTCTGAACTAGAATTGCTCTATGGACCACTAAAATATCACCGTGGACCCCCAATTCGGTATTTTTTTTGTGTGGACTCCCAGTAATGTTACAAGGACCCCCAGGGTCCATGTGGATCCCGGTTGAGAACCACTGTGCTAAAGGCTATGCCCCTGCTGAGCAGGAACTGACGCAGTTCGTCGCTCATAAAGGAGGACCCCCGGTCGCTGTGGATGTACGCGGGGTAACCGAACAGGGAGAAGATGGATAGGAGGGCCTTAATGACGGTTGTTATGGTCATGTCGGGACAGGGAATGGCGAAAGGGAAGCGGGAGTATTCGTCGATAACACTCAGGAAATAAGTGTTACGGTTGTTGGAGGGGAGGGGACCCTTGAAGTCTATACTGAGACGTTCAAAGGGGCGGGATGCCTTGATCAGATGCGCTCGTTCGGGGCGGTAGAAGTGCGGTTTGCACTCGGCGCAGACGTGGCAGTCCCTAGTGACGGTCCTGACTTCCTCGACGGAGTAGGGCAGGTTGCGGGTCTGAATAAAATGGTAGAAACGGGTGACCCCTGGATGGCAGAGGTCCGTGTGGAGGGAGCGGAGGCGGTCAATCTGCACGCAGGTACCGCGGGACAGGGCATCGGAAGGCTCGTTGAGCTTCCCAGGACGATACAAGATATCGTAGTTGTACGTGGACAACTCGATCTGCCACCGCAAGATCTTGTCGTTCTTGCAAGATCTGTGCATTGTCGAACATGAAAGCTACTGACCGTTGGTCTGTGAGGAGGGTAAACCTCCTGCCGGCCAGATAGTGCCTCCAGTATCGCACAGCTTCGACTATGGCCTGGGCTTCCTCTTCCACAGAGGGGTGGCGGAGTTCGGAAGCCTGGAGAGTTCTGGAGAAGAAGGCCACGGGTCTGCCCGCTTGGTTCAGGGTGGCCGCCAGAGCTACGTCAGACGCATCGCTCTCGACATAGAATGGGAGGGACTCGTCGATGGCGCGCATCGTGGCCTTTGCGATATCCGCTTTGATGCGGCTAAAGGCCTGGCGGGCCTCCATCGACAGGGGAAAGGAGGTGGACTGGATGAGGGGGCGGGCTTTGTCGGCATAGTTGGGGACCCACTGGGCGTAATAGGAGAAGAAGCCCAGGCAGCGTTTGAGAGATTTGAGGGAGTTGGGGAGGGGAAGTTCCATCAGGGGGCGCATGCGTTCGGGATCGGGGCCTATCACTCCGTTACGCACTACGTAGCCGAGGATGGCTAGACGGTCGGTGCTAAACATGCACTTATCCTATTGCAAGTTAAATTAAGGAGTTTTGCGGTTCGGAGGAATTTTTGGAGGTTGATGTCGTGGTCCTGCTGGTCGTGGCCGCAGATGGTGACGTTATCGAGATACGGGAAGGTGCTTGTCGACCATTCGGTCCATCTCCCGTTGGAAGACCGAGACTTCATTTGTGACACCGAATGAAACCCTGAGGAAGTGGTAGAGGCGCCCATCTGCCTCAAACGCAGTGTACAGTCGGTCACTCGCACGAATAGGGAGATGGTGGTAGGCGGACTTAAGGTCCACCGTGGAGAAGACTTTGTACTTTGCGATCCTGTTAACCAGGTCGGAAAGACGGGGGAGAGGATACGCGTCCAGCTGCGTAAACCTGTTGATGGTCTGACTGTAATCGATGACCATCCGGTTTTTCTCCCCAGTCCGAACTACCAGCACTTGGGCTCGCCAGGGACTGTTGCTGGCCTCGATCACTCCTTCCTTAAGGAGCCTCTGGACCTCGGACCCGATGAAGGTCCGGTCCTGGGCGCTGTACCGTCTGCTCCGAGTGGCGACAGGTTTACAATCTGGGGTGAGATTAGCAAACGAGGAAGGGGGGTCCACTTTGAGGGACGCGAGGCTGCAGACAGTGAGGGGGGAATAGGGCCGCCGAATTGAAAGGTCAAGCTCTGCAGGTTGCACTGGAAGTCCAGGCCCAAGAGTGCCGGAGCGCATAACGGGGAGAATGAGGAGTTTGAAACTGTTGAAAACCCTCCCCTGGACCGTGAGGTCCGCTATGCAGCACCCGGTGATTTGGACGGAGTGCGAACCTGAGGCCAATTCAATTTTGTGTTTAACTGGATGGATGGGGAGCGCGCAGCATCTTACCGTGTCGGGGTGGACGAAACTTTCCGTGCTCCCGGAGTCCAGCAGGCACCATGTTTTATGTCCGTTGAGCTGAACCATTGTATCCTTGGCGAGCGTGCGTGGTCGCGACGGGTGGAGCGTGATGGAAGCAAGTCGTGGTGAGAGTTCCAGATCCTCCTCAGTGGCAGAGTAGTCGCTTGCAGGGCCTTCCGTGTTGGCCCAAAATGGCGGCGCCCAGGACCCGCACTTGGAGCTGGGGCCCCAAGATGGCGGCGCCCGTGGGAGTCTCGTGGCGGCTGGGGGCAGTGTCAGCGGCGTCTGCGGTCCGGTCGGGGCAGCTGGGAGCGAGGGTCGGGAGGACCATGGGGCCGTTGCGGGGGCCGGGAGGTGGGCCGGAGAGGTTGGTGCGCGGCGTGTGGCCCTGGGGGGGCCCGGGGGGGGGGGGGATCCGCGGTCACTGCGCGGGACAGCAGCGACCGACTTGGTCTGGCAGACCACCGCGTAGTGGCCCTTCCTCCTGCAGCTCTTACAGAGCGGAGCGGGCCGGGCAGCGCGGGCGGGGGTGTTTGGAGGCCACAAAAATAGCAACGGGGCACCGCTAGTTTGTCGGAGCGACCCGCAGCGCAGGCCTGGGGGGGGTCGGGGTCCACGGAGGATTGGGGTGGCGCGTGCCATGAAGTCCAGGGGGTTGCTGCGCGGCCGGGGGCGTATGCGCGGGCGTTCAGGTCAGCAACCTCCAGGGAGGTTGCCAGAGTCCGTGCCCCAGCTAGGCTGAGGGTGTTCTTCTCCAGCAATCGTTGGCGGATAGAAGGAGTCTGCATGCCAGCAACGTAAGCGTCTCTGATTAACAGTTCCATGTGCTCAGTCACCGAAACTTGGAGACATGCGCACGTTCTCCCTAGAGCTGTGAGGCCTGGTGAAACCCGTCGAGGGACTCACCAGGGAACTGTTGGCTGGTCATCAGGAGATGCCGTGCGTAAACTTCATTGACCGGCCGGAGAAAGTGTCCTTTGAGAATCTCCATGGCCGCATCAAAGTCGCCTTCGTCTTCGATCATTGCGTAGACCGATGTGCCCACGCATGAGTGGAGGATGTGGAGTTTCTGCTCATTGGTGGGCTTGCCGGCTGCCGTCAGGTAACTGTTGAAACACGCCTGCCAGTGTTTAAAGATTGCAGACGCATTTGCAGCATGCGGGCTGGTGCGGAGGCAGTCAGGCTTGACGCGAAGCTCCATTCCAAAATTCTAGCTGATTAAATTGATGTACCATCAATGCGACTCAAGACGCATTTAGGATCCGAACTGTGGCTTTAATCCGCTAACTGTTAGCCCGGTGGTCGACTATAGAGAAAGGCCGACCGCCGGGAACTCTGGATACTTACACCCCGCCTCAGAGGCGGGGCCTACTTGCCTCTCAAACAATTGAAGAGCAGTCACATGACTAGTCCCAACCAATCGGACAAGAGGCACATGACCAGCCAGAGCCAATGGGAAGCCAGTCCTCTGCACCAATGGCAGTGCTCATATCCATACCACCGCACCCCCAAAATCCCAGTCCAAGGGGCCGGTATTAAGGAGCTTCTTAAATGAGGAGAGAGAATGAGAGAGAGAGAGAGACAGACAGAGAGAGAGAGAGACAGAGAGAGAGACAGACAGAGAGAGAGAGAGACAGAGAGAGAGACAGACAGAGAGAGAGAGAGACAGAGAGAGAGACAGACAGAGAGAGAGAGAGACAGAGAGAGAGAGAGGCAGACAGAGAGAGAGACAGAGAGAGAGAGAGACAGAGAGAGAGAGAGAGAGAGACATAGATAGAGAGAGAGAGAGAGAGAGACAAAGAGAGAGAGAGAGACAGAGATAGAGACAGAGAGAGAGAGACAGAGAGAAACAGTGAGAGAGAGAGAGACAAAAAGAGAGAGTAAGAGACAGTGAGAGAGAGAGGCAGAGCGAGAGAGAGAGAGAAACAGTGAGTGAGAGAGAGAGAGAGAGAGGCAGGGAGTGAAAGAGAGAGAAACAGAGAGAGAGAGAGAAACAGAGTGAGAGAGAGAGCGAGACAGAGAGAGAGACAGAGAGAGAGAGACAGAGAGAGCGACAGAGAGTGACAGAGAGACAGAGAGAGAGAGAGACAGAGAGGGAGAGACACAGACAGAGACAGATAGATAGAGAAATACAGCACAGAACAGGCCCTTCGGCCCACGATGTTGCGCCGAACTTTGTCCTAGGTTAATCATAGAATTTTGGACAATTTTTCATGGCCAGTCCACCCAACCTGCACATCTTTGGACTGTGGGAGGAAACCGGAGTACCCGGAGGAAACCCACGCACACACGGGGAGGATGTGCAGACCCCACACAGACAGTGACCCAAGTCAAAATCGAACTTGGGACCCTGGAGCTGTGAATTAATTGTGCTATCTACAATGCTACCATGCTGCCCTTAAGAAGTTAACCTACACTCCATTATTCTACCCTAATCCATGTACCTATCCAATAGCCGCTTGAAGGTACCTAACGTTTCCGACTCGACTACTTCCACAGGCAGTGCATTCCATGCCCCCACTACTCTCTGGGTAAAGAACCTACCTCTGACATCCCCTCTATATCTTCCACCATTTATCTTAAATTTATGTCCCCTTGTAATGGTTTGTTCCACCCGGGGAAAAAGTCTCTGACTGTCTACTCTATCTATTCCCCTAATCATCTTATAAACCTCTATCAAGTCGCCCCTCATCCTTCTCCGTTCTAATGAGAAAAGGCCTAGCACCCTCAACCTTTCCTCGTAAGACCTACTCTCCATTCCAGGCAACATCTTGGTAAATCTCCTTTGCACCTTTTCCAAAGCTTCCACATCTTTCCTAAAATGAGGTGACCAGAACTGCACACAGTACTCCAAATGTGGCCTGACCAAGGTTTTGTACAGCTGCATCATCACCTCACGGCTCTTAAATTCAATCCCTCTGCTAATGAACACACTAACACACCATAGGCCTTCTTCACAGCTCTATCCACTTGAGTGGCAACTTTCAAAGATCTATGAACATAGACCCCAAGATCTCTCTGCTCCTCCACATTGCCAAGAACTCGACCATTAACCCTGTATTCCGCATTCATATTTGTCCTTCCAAAATGGACAACCTCACACTTGTCAGGGTTAAACTCCATCTGCCACTTCTCAGCCCAGCTCTGCATTCTATCTATGTCTCTTTGAAGCCAACAACAGCCCTCCTCACTATCCACAACGCCACCAATCTTCGTATCATCTGCAAATTTACTGACCCACCCTTCAACTCCCTCATCCCAGTCGTTAATGAAAATCACAAACAGCAGAGGACCCAGAACTGATCCCTGCAGTACGCCACTGATAACTGGGCTCCAGGCTGAATATTTGCCATCCACCACCATTCTCTGTCTTCTATCGGTTAGCCAGTTTGTTATCCAACTGGCCAAATTTCCCACTATCCCATGCCTCCTTACTTTCTGCATAAGCCTACCATGGGGAACCTTATCAAATGCCTTACTAAAATCCATGTACACTACATCCACTGCTTTACCTTCATCCACATGCTTGGTCACCTCCTCAAAGAAGTCAATAAGACTTGTAAGGCAAGACCTACCCCTCACAAATCCGTGCTGACTATCCCTAATCAAGCAATGCCTTTCCAGATGCTCAGAAATCCTATCCCTCAGTACCCTTTCCATTACTTGCCTACCACCGAAGTAAGACTAACTGGCCTGTAATTCCCAGGGTTATCCCTATTCCCTTTTTTGAACAGAGGCACGACATTCGCCACTCTCCAATCCTCTGGTACCACCCCTGTTGACAGCGAGGACGAAAAGATCATTGCCAACGGCTCTGCAATTTCATTTCTTGCTTCCCATAGAATCCTTGGATATATCCCGTCAGGGGGACTTGTCTATCCTCAAGTTTTTCAAAACGCGCAACACATCTTCCTTCCTGACAAGTATCTCCTCAAGCTTATCAGTCTGCTTCACGCTGTCCTCTCCAACAATATGGCCCCTCTCGTTTGTAAATACTGAAGAAAAATACTTGTTCAAGACCTCTCCTATCTCTTCAGACTCAATACACAATCTCCCGCTACTGTCCTTAATCGGACCTACCCTCGCTCGAATCATTCTCATATTTCTCACATATGTGTAAAAGGCCTTGGGGTTTTCCTTGATCCTACCCGCCAAAGATTTTTCATGCCCTCTCTTAGCTCTCCTAATCCCTTTCTTCAGTTCCCTCCTGGCTATCTTGTATACCTCCAGCGCCCTGTCTGAACCTTGTTTCTTCAGCCTTACATAAGTCTCCTTCTTCCTCTTAACAAGACATTCAACCTCCCTTGTCAACCATGGTTCCCTCACTCGACCATCTCTTCCCTGCCTGACAGGGACATACATATCAAAGACACGCAGTACCTGTTCCTTGAACAAGTTCCACATTTCACTTGTGTCCTTCCCTGACAGCCTATGTTCCCAACTTCTGCACTTCAATTCGTGTCTGACAGCATTGTATTTACCCTCTATCCCTCAATTATAAACCTTGCCCTGTTGCTCGCACCTATCCCTCTCCATAACTAAAGTGAAAGTCACAGAATTGTGGTCACTACCTCCAAAATGCTCCCACACTAACAAATCTATCACCTGCCCTGGTTCATTACCAAGTGCTAAATCCAATATGGCCTCCCCTCTGGTTGGACAATCTACATACTGTGTTAGAAAAGCTTCCTGGACACACTGCACAAACACTACCCCATCTAAACTATTTGATCTAAAGAGTTTCCACTCAATGTTTGGGAAGTTGAAGTCACCCATGACTACTACCCTGTGACTTCTGCACCTTTCCAAAATCTGTTTCCCAATCTGTTCCTCCACATCTCTGCTGCTATTGGGGGGCCTATAGAAAACTCCCAACAAGGTGACTGCTCCTTTCCTATTTATGACTTCAACCCATATTACCTCAGTAGGCAGATCCCCCTCAAACTGCCTTTCTGCAGCTGTTATACTATCCCTAATTAACAATGCCACCCCCCCCCCCCACCTCTTTTACCATCCTCCCTAATCTTGTTGAAACATCTATAACCAGGGACCTCCAACAACCATTTCTGCCCCTCTTCTATCCAAGTTTCCGTGATGGCCACCACATCGTAGTCCCAAGTACTGATCCATGCCTTAAGTTCACCCACCTTATTCCTGATGCTTCTTGCATTAAAGTATACACACTTCAACCCATCTCCTTGCCTGCAAGTACTCTCCTTTGTCATTGTTACCTTCCCCACTGCATCACTATGTGCTTTGGCGTCCTGACTATCGTCTTCTTTAGTTGCTGGACTACAGATCCGGTTCCCATTCCCCAGCCAAATTAGTTTAAACCCTCCCGAAGAGTACTAGAAAACCTCCCCCCCAGGATATTGGTGCCCCTCTGGTTCAGATGCAACCCGTCCTGCTTGTACAGGTCCCACCTTCCCCAGAATGCGCTCCAATTATCCAAATACCTGAAGCCCTCCCTCCTACACCATTCCTGCAGCCACGTGTTCAACTGCGCTCTCTCCCTATTCCTAGCCTCGCTATCACGTGGCACCGGCAACAAACCAGAGATGACAACTCTGTCTGTCCTGGCCTTTAACTTCCAGCCTAACTGGAGAGAGAGAGAGAGAGAGACACAGAGAGAGACGGAAACAGAGAGAGAGAGACAGAGAGAGAGAGACAGACAGAGAGAGAGAGAGACAGAGAGAGAGAGAGAGAGAGAGACAGAGAGAGCGAGAGACAGAGAGAGAGACAGAGAGAGACAGAGATAGAGAGAGACAGACAGAGAGAGACGGAAACAGAGAGAGAGAGACAGAGAGAGAGACGGAAATAAAGAGAGACCGAGAGAGACGGAAACAGAGAGAGAGAGACAGAGAGACAGAGAAAGAGAGAGAGAGAGAGAGACAGAGAGAGACGGAAACAGAGAGAGAGAGACAGCGAGAGAGACAGAAAGAGAGAGAGACAGAGAGAGAGAGACAGAGAGAGAGAGACAGAGAGACAGAGAGAGAGAGACAGACAGAGAGAGAGACAGAGAGACAGAGAGAGAGACGGAAACAGAGAGAGACAGAGAGAGAGAGACACAGAGAGAGAGAGAGTGAGAGAGAGAGAGAGAGAGACACACAGAGAGAGACGGAAACAGAGAGAGAGAGACAGAGAGAGAGAGAGAGAGACAGAGAGAGAGAGAGAGAGAGAGAGAGAGAGACAGAGAGAGAGGGAGAGAGAGAGAGAGAGACAGAGAGAGACAGAGATAGAGAGAGACAGACAGAGAGAGAGAGACAGAGACAGAGAGAGAGAGAGACACAGAGAGAGACGGAAACAGAGAGAGAGAGACAGAGAGAGACAGAGAAAGAGAGAGAGAGAGAGACAGAGAGAGACGGAAACAGAGAGAGAGAGACAGAGAGAGAGACAGAAAGAGAGAGAGACAGAGAGAGAGAGACAGACAGAGAGAGACAGAGAGACAGAGAGAGAGACGGAAACAGAGAGAGACAGAGAGAGAGAGACAGAGAGAGAGAGAGAGTGAGAGAGAGAGAGAGACACAGAGAGAGACGGAAACAGAGAGAGAGAGACAGAGAGAGAGAGAGAGACAGAGAGAGAGAGAGAGAGAGACAGAGAGAGAGAGAGAGACAGAGAGAGAGAGAGAGACAGAGAGAGAGACAGAGAGAGAGAGGGAGAGAGAGAGAGAGAGACAGAGAGAGACAGAGATAGAGAGAGACAGAGAGAGAGAGAGACACAGAGAGAGACGGAAACAGAGAGAGAGAGACAGAGAGAGACAGAGAAAGAGAGAGAGGAGAGAGACAGAGAGAGACGGAAACAGAGAGAGAGAGACAGAGAGAGAGAGACAGAAAGAGAGAGAGACAGAGAGAGAGAGACAGAGAGAGAGAGACAGACAGAGAGAGACAGAGAGACAGAGAGAGAGATGGAAACAGAGAGAGACAGAGAGAGAGAGACAGAGAGAGAGAGAGAGTGAGAGAGAGAGACAGAGTGAGAGAGACAGAGAGAGACGGAAACAGAGAGAGAGAGAGTGACAGAGAGAGAGACAGAGAGAGAGACAGAGAAAGAGACAGAGAAAGAGACAGAGAGAGAGAGACAGAGACAGAGAGAGATGGAGAAAGGGGCTGTTTAGCACAGGGCTAAATCGCTGGCTTTGAAAGCAGACCAAGCAGGCCAGCAGCACGGTTCGATTCCTGTAACAGCCTCCCTGAACAGGCGCCGGAATGTGGCGACTAGGGGCTTTTCACAGTAACTTCATTTGAAGCCTACTCGTGGCAATAAGTGATTTTCATTTCAAACAGAGAGAGAGAGACAGAGAGAAATAGAGAGAAAGAGAGAAATGAAAATCGCTTATTGTTACGAGTAGGCTTCAATGAAGTTACTGTGAAAAGCCCCTAGTCGCCACATTCCGGCGCCTGTTCGGGGAGGCTGTTACGGGAATCGAACCGTGCTGCTGGCCTGCTTGGTCTGCTTTCAAAGCCAGCGATTTAGCCCTGTGCTAAACAGCCCCTGTGAGTGAATTGGATTGTTGCCTGAGGGGGTTTGGATGCATTGGGCTGTTGGGGTGGCGGGGTGAAATCGGAGTTGCTCTCACAGAACGGGCCAACACCGGGGTGATGGAAGGAATGGCCTCTTGGCGTGTTGTGCCTCCCCTGCAGGCACACCGCGAGCTCAGCCCTGAGATATGATGTCCGGTCTGACTTCCATTATCTTCGCCACAGGTAGAAAACCTCGGAATTCGTGATGTCCCTGTCAAAGTGACCTTCGACATTCCTCAGGATGTGGCGGGCCTAGTCCAGTGGGACGTCAGGAGGCCCCAGAATCCTCAGGTAGGTCCCACCAGCGAGAGATCAATGGGGACGGGCGGAGGGAGCTGGCCGTACAGGAGATGGAAAGCTCTGCTTCGGGAGAGGTGGCGGGTTTGGAAGGTGCTGTCGAAGGAGCCTCGGTGAGTGGCTGCCGTGCATCTTGTAGACGGGACACACGGCTGCCGCTGTGCGTCGGTGGGGGAGGGAGCGGATGTGGAAGGTGGGGGTTAGCGTGTCGATCGAGCGGCAGCTGCTTTGTCCTGGATGGTGTGGAGCTTCTCGAGTGTTGTTGGGAGCCGCACCCATCCAGGCAAGTGGAGAGGGTCCCATCACACTCCTGACTTGTGTCCTTGTAGATGGTGGACAGGCTTTGGGGGGGAGTCAGGAGGTGAGTTACTCTCCGCAGGATTCCCAGCCTCTGACCTGCTCTGGCAGCCGCAGTGTTTATATGGCTGGGTCCAGTTCAGTTTCTGATCAATGGGAACCCCCAGGATGTTGATGGGGGAATTCAGCGATGGGAATGCCTTCGAATATCAAGGGGCGATGGTTAGATTCTCTCTTGTAGGAGATGATCATTGCCTGGGGCTTGTGTGGTGCGAATACCGCTCAGTATCGATGAGTTGAATTGAATTGTGCGGAATATTTCAATGGGAGCTGATTGGCTGGGATGAAGCCCGATGTCAAATTGGCGAAAGTTCACCTTCTCTGTCTGGTCCCCAGGTGAATTCGGCGGAGTGCGTGCTGGGCCAAGACTCCGCAGCGAGCGTGAGGAACGCGTCCGGAGAACATTCTGGGGTGAGCTTCCCTTTGATTAGTCGTTTCCCCGAAAACCAGGTCTCCTTTACCGAATTTCCCACGTCCCACATCCAGAGTCCAGTCACTATGGAAGACCGACTCGGCCCATCTTCACACCGATGGTGTTACCCCCAGAGTGAACCAGGAACGGCAAATATCCCAGTGGCTCAGGAAGAGTCCATTCGCCCCGTCCTGCTCCCTGATGGTGATTCTGCTGACTGAGGTAGCGAGTCCCACATTCCCCCCACTCCCTGAGGGAGCGAGTCCCACATTCTCCCCCACTCCCTGAGGGAGCGAGTCCCACATTCTCCCCCACTCCCTGTGGGAGCGAGTCCCACATTCCCCCCACTCCCCGTGGGAGCGAGTCCCACATTCCCCCCACTCCCTGTGGGAGCGAGTCCACATTCTCCCCACTCCCTGTGGGAGCAAGTCCCACATTCTCCCCACTCCCTGTGCGAGCGAGTCCCACATTCTCCCCACTCCCTGTGGGAGCAAGTCCCACATTCTCCCCACTCCCTGTGGGAGCGAGTCCCATATTCCCCCCACTCCCTGTGGGAGTGAGTCCCACATTCTCCCCACTCCCTGTGGGAGCAAGTCCCACATTCTCCCCACTCCCTGTGGGAGCGAGTCCCACATTCCCCCCACTCCCTGTGGGAGTGAGTCCCACATTCTCCCCACTCCCTGTGGGAGCGAGTCCACATTCTCCCCCACTCCCCGTGGGAGTGAGTCCCACATTCTCCCCACTCCCTGTGGGAGTGAGTCCCACATTCTCCCCACTCCCTGTGGGAGTGAGTCCACATTCTCCCCACTCCCCGTGGGAGCGAATCCCACATTCTCCCCACTCCCTGTGGGAGCGAGTCCCACATTCTCCCCACTCCCTGTGGGAGCGAGTCCCACATTCTCCCCACTCCCCGTGGGAGCGAGTCTCACATTCTCCCCACTCCCTGTGGGAGCGAGTCCCACATTCTTGCCCACTCCCCGTGCGAGCGAGTCCCACATTCTCCCCACTCCCCGTGGGAGCGAATCCCACATTCTCGCCCACTCCCTGTGGGAGTGAGTCCCACATTCTCCCCACTCCCTGTGGGAGCGAGTTCCACATTCTCTCCACTCCCTGTCAGAATGTCAGTACTGAGGGAGTGCCGCACTGTCAGAGGGTCAGTGCTGAGGGAGTGCCGCACTGTCAGAGGGTCAGTACTCAGGGAGTGCCGCATTGTCAGAGGGTCAGTACTGAGGGAGTGCCGCACTGTCAGAGGGTCAGTACTGAGGGAGTGCCGCACTGTCAGAGGGTCAGTGCTGAGGGAGTACCGCACTGTCAGAGGGTCAGTGCTGAGGGAGCGCCGCACTGTCAGAGGGTCAGTACTGAGGGAGTGCCGCACTGTCAGAGGGTCATTACTGAGGGAATGCCGCACTGTCAGAGGGTCAGTACTGAGGGTGTGCCGCACTTTTGGAGGGTCAGTACTGAGGGAGTGCTGCACTGTTGGAAGGTCAGTGCTGAGGGAATGCTGCACTGTCAGAGGGTCAGTACTAAGGGAGTGCCGCACTGTCAGAGGGTCAGTACTGAGGGAATGCTGCACTGTCAGAGGGTCAGTACTGAGGGAGTGCTACACTGTCAGAGGGTCAGTACTGAGGGAATGCTGCACTGTCAGAGGGTCAGTACTGAGGGAGTGCTACACTGTCAGAAGATCAGTACTGAGGGAGTGCCGCACTGTCAGAGGGTCAGTACTGAGGGAGCGCTGCACAGTCAGAGGGTCAGTACTGAGGGTGTGCCGCACTTTTGGAGGGTCAGTACTGAGGGAGTGCTGCACTGTTGGAAGGTCAGTGCTGAGGGAGTACCGCACTGTCAGAGGGTCAGTACTGAAGGAGTGCCACACTGTCAGAGGGTCAGTACTGAGTTAGTGCTGCACTGTTGGAGGGTCAGTACTGAAGGAGATCCGCACTTTCGGAGGGTCAGTACTGAGGGAGTGCCGCACTTTCGGAGGGCCGGTACTGAGGTAGTGCTGCACTGTCAGAGAGTCAGTACTGAGGGAATGCTGCACTGTCAGAGGGTCAGTACTGAGGGAGTACTGCACTGTCAGAGGGTCAGTACTGAGGGAGTGCCACACTGTCTGAGGGTCAGTACTGAGGGAGTGCCGCACTGTCAGAGGGTCAGTACTGAGGGAGTGCCGCACTTTCGGAGGGTCAGTACTGAGGGAGCGCCGCACTTTCGGAGGGCCGGTACTGAGGTAGTGCTGCACTGTCAGAGAGTCAGTACTGAGGGAGTGCTGCACTGTCAGAGGGTCAGTACTGAGGGAGTGCCGCACTGTTGGAATGGTCAGTGCTGAGGAAGCGTCGCACTGTCAGAGGTTCAGTACTGAGTTAGTGCTGCACTGTCAGAGGGTCAGTGCTGAGGGAGTGCCGCACTGTTGGAATGGTCAGTGCTGAGGGAGTGCTGCACTGTCAGAGGGTCAGTACTGAGGGAGTGTTGCACTGTCAGAAGGTCAGTACTGAGGGAGTGCTGCACTGTCAGAGGGTCAGTACTGAGGGAGTGCCGCACTTTTGGATGCTCAGTACTGAGGGAGTGCCGCACTGTCAGAGGGTCAGTACTGAGGGAGTGCCGCACTGTCAGAAGGTCAGTACTGAGGGAGTGCTGCACTGTCAGAGGATCAGTACTGAGGGAGCGCCGCACTGTCAGAGGGTCAGTACTGAGGGAGTGCCACACTGTCAGAGGGTCAGTACTGAGGGAGTGCAGCACTGTCAGAGGGTCAGTACTGAGGGAGTGCCGCACTATTGGAATGGTCAGTGCTGAGGGAGTGCCACACTGTTGGAATGGTCAGTGCTGAGGGAGTGCCGCACTGTTGGGATGGTCAGTGCTGAGGAAGTGCCGCACTGTTGGAATGGTCAGTGCTGAGGGAGTGCCGCACTGTTGGAATGGTCAGTGCTGAGGAAGTGCGGCACTGTTGGAATGGTCAGTGCTGAGGGAACACACATTTACCAATGATCTCATTGCTTTTTGTGCGAGCTTGCTGTCATCTGATTTCCTGCATTTCCAAAGTGAATATCCTTTCAAACTAACATCACTGCCTGTCTGGCACACTATGATGTTCTGATTCCATCTTCCTTTCTTTTGAATACAGAACATGATTGCCACCTCGTGGGCGAGAGTCTTCTGCGACATCGCCACCTTGGAGCGGAACCGTTCCATTGAATTCCGCCTCCTCGGAGTGGCCCGTTCGCTTGGAAAGGCAAGAGTTTATTGGAGTAAAACCCTCATAGCCAGGTTGTGGAGAACATTTATTTAAGATGAGGCAGTGTTGATATGTTAATGAACATCTGTGTTTCAATGTGATTAGAATTTGTAACTGGGAGGATCAATCAGGGTGAACCAGTAGATGTAGTACATTTAGACTTTCAGAAATCATTCAATGAGATGCCGCACAAAGGGTTAGTGCCCACAATTAAGATTCAATGCATTGGTGGGTGATATATTGTTACGGATTGAGGATTGGTTGACAAACGGAGAACAGGAATTCGGCAATACGTTGAGCATTTTCACATTGGCAGGCTGTGACCAGGCTCAGTGTAGGGGCTCCGCTATTTATAATCCACATTCATGCCTCAGTTGAGGAGACTGAGGGCGGGATTCTGTCAGCCGAGGCTGTGCCAGAGAATCGGCAGGACGGGCGTCAATCGTGCGACGCCGGTCCGTCGATTCTCCGGAGAGTCGGCGGCATTAGTGTGGGCGCGGTTGGCGCGGCGCCGGTCGAGGGCTGCTCTAAGGGGCACCCCCACCCCACCCCCCGGCGATTCGCGGCCCGGGATAGGCCGAGCGGCCGTACAAATAAACCTTAGTCCCGCCGGCGGCGTTCACACCTGGTCTTACCCTCCGGGGCCTTGGCGTTAATGGATGCGGGGGCGGCCTGGTGTGGGGGGGGGAGGGCAGTCCGACCGCGGAGGGGAGGGGGCCTTCACTGTGGCCTGTCCCGCGATCGGTGGCTCGGGCTGGGGGGGCCTCTTGTGCTCCGCGCCGGCCCGTGTAGCCCTACGCCATGTTGCGTCGGGGCCGGCGCAGAGAATGGAGCCACCGGGCATGGACGGACCTACTGCCGCCCATCTGATGCCGGGTATCGGCAGCTCCAATGCCGTGCTAGCCCCCTGTCTGGGGCAGAATCGCTGCTCCTGAGGCCATGTTGACCCCGTCGAGCAAAGCGACGGCGTTTACGACGGCGTCAACACTTAGCCTGAGGATCAGAGAATCCCAGGGCAGCACGGTGGCCTAATGGTTAGCACTGCTGCCTCACGGCGCTGAGGTCCCAGGTTCGATCCCGGCTTTGGGTCACTGTCCGTGTGGAGTTTGCACATTCTCCCCATGTCTACGTGGGACTCGCCCCCACAACCCGAAGATGTGCAGGGGAGGGGGATTGGCCGGGCTAAATTGCCCCTCAATTGGAAAAATAATTGAGTACTCTAAATTTTAAAAAAAGGATCAGAGAATCCCGCCCCGAGTCTTTGCTGACAAGATGCAATTAACTGAGGAGGATACAAAGAAAGTGAAGATTCACTAAATATGCAGGAAGGAAAATGACCTGTTGGCTTGGATGACAGAGGAATTGGAATATCAGAGTGAGGAAGTCTCGCTCAATAATACAGGTCATAGGTGAAGCCACGCCTGGAGCACTGTGTCCAGTTCCTGGTCACCCAACCCAAGGAAGGACATCCTTGCCCCTCGAGAGAGAAGGAACACACTTCACCAAGACTGACCCTCAGGATGAGAGGGATTGTCTCCCCCCCCCCCCCCTCCCAGTGCCCCACCATGAGGCGAGATCGAGGGGAACGGGACTCCAACCCCCCCAGAGAGCTGTGTGTCGCTCAGTCGCCAAGTGGATCCCAGACCGAGATCGAGAGATAGTTGGACACTGAGGGGGGAAATCGAGAGGAGGTGGGGGGGAATGTACGGGGAGGGGAGGAGGTGGGGCAGAACGAGCAGATTAGCCACAGGCTCGATTAAGGGGTGGGCGGGGTCGAGGGGTGGAGTGACCTCTTCCTGCTCCTGTATCGCTCTCCTGTTTCTATGTGACTTCTCTTCTACAGAAGGTTGGCAGTGACGTCAAGCTGGAGATGAGAAGCCAGGCTCACATCTTACTGGACGAGAAGCGATTTGTTGACATCGACTCTCCCACAAGTCACTGGGCCCAGGTAATTACCTCACGCTGTGTCCTTTGATGTCCTTCCCCGAGCAGTAGTGGACGTTTCAGAGCGAGAGTGTGTGAGAAGGAGAGGGCTAGGCTCTTCTGACCAATCTCAAAGGAGGCCATTCAGTCCCTCTTGAGCCTATTACACAGCAAAAGGGGAGGCCGTTCAGCTGCATCTCACCAGCGGTAGAAAGTTCTGGATTTCCACCCCATTCTGAGTGAGTTAGTGCTTCCTGACGTCACCGTCTGAATGTCCTGGGTACAATTTTAATTTTCCGCTCACCCCCATCGCATGATCCGAGCTCAGGCCAATAGAAGAGATAGTTTATCTCTCTCTCAATACTGCGGAATCGGAAAATCATCTTAAACCCAACAATGAGACCCCCCACCAAATCGAGCCGACCTCCTGTGAACACATTCCCAATCTCTGCAAAGGGTCCTGTGGATTTAACCAGTCAACTCCACACTTTGGGGAATCTGTACTGACCCTTGTTCCAGGACATAATCTCATTCAAGGTGTGCGATGCATGGATGTGAAGCCAGTTACTCCATATGGAGATGTGAAGTGAGAGACACACAAATGGTGGAGAGCTGTCACATATTGCAAAGGGCAAACTTAAAAAAAGATTGATTTGTTTCTATTTCCCCCGGGGCAAGTAGCGGAAGATGATCCATGCCAACGAATATCGATGTTTGTAATTCCCCTCAACAGGCAGTGACTGAGGTCGAGTTCCAAAAATATTATAACCGGCTGCCAGTTGTGATTGGAAGCAGTGTGAGTGGTTTTGTACTGCTGATTATAGTCATCATCGCATTATATAAGGTAAGTGTCCTTCAATGGCCGCACTGTCAGAGGGTCAGTACTGAGGGAGCGCTGCACTGTCAGAGGGTCAGTACTGAGGGAGTGCCGCACTGTCAGAGGGTCAGTACTGAGGGAGCGCTGCACTGTCAGAGGGTCAGTACTGAGGGAGTGCCGCACTGTCAGAGGGTCAGTACTGAGGGAGCGCTGCACTGTCAGAGGGTCAGTACTGAGGGAGTGCTGCACTGTCAGAGGGTCAGTACTGAGGGAGTGCTGCACTGTCAGGGTCAGTACTGAGAGAGTGCTGCACTGTCAGAGGGTCAGTACTGAGAGAGTGCTGCACTGTCAGAGGGTCAGTACTGAGGGAGCGCTGCACTGTCAGAAGGTCAGTACTGAGGGAGTCCCGCACTGTCAGAGGGTCAGTACTGAGGGAGTGCTGCACTGTCAGAGGGTCAGTACTGAGGGAGCTCCGCACTATCAGAGGGTCAGTACTGAGGGAGCGCTGCACTGTCAGAGGGTCAGTACTGAGGAAATGCTGCCCTGTCAGAGGGTCAGTACTGAGGGAGTGCCGCACTGTCAGAGGGTCAGTACTGAGGGAGTGCCGCACTGTCAGAGGGTCAGTACTGAGGGAACCCTGCACTGTCAGAGGGTCTGTACTGAGGGAGCTCCGCACTGTCAGAGGGTCAGTACTGAGGGAGTGCCGCACTGTCAGAGGGTCAGTACTGAGGGAGTGCCACACTGTCAGAGGGTCAGTATTGAGGGAGTGCTGCACTGTCAGAGGGTCAGTACTGAGAGAGTGCCGCACTGTCAGAGATCAGTACTGAGGGTGTGCCGCACTGTCAGAGGGTCAGTACTGAGGGAGTACTGCGCTGTCAGAGGGTCAGTACTGAGGGAGCGCCGCACAGTCAGAGGGTCAGTACTGAGGAAGTGCTGCACTGTCAGAGAGTCAGTACTGAGGGAGTGCGGCACTGTCAGAGGGTAAGTACTGAGGGTGTGCTGCACTGTCAGAGAGTCAGCACTGAGGGAGTGCCGCACCGTCAGAGGGTCAGTGCTGAGGGAGTGCCGCACTATCAGAGGGTCAGTGCTGAGGGAGTGCCGCACTGTCAGAGGGTCAGCATTGAGGGAGTGCTGCACTGTCAGAGGGTCAGTACTGAGGGAGTGCTGCACTGTCAGAGGGTCAGTACTGAGGGAGTGCTGCACTGTCAGAGGGTAAGTACTGAGGGAGTGCTGCACTGTCAGAGGGTAAGTACTGAGGGTGTGCTGCACTGTCAGAGAGTCAGCACTGAGGGAGTGCCGCACCGTCAGAGGGTCAGTGCTGAGGGAGTGCCGCACTGTCAGAGGGTCAGTACTGAGGGAGTGCTGCACTGTCAGAGGGTCAGTACTGAGGGAGTGCCCCACTGTAAGAGGGTCAGTACTGAGGGAATGTTGCACTGTCAGAGGGTCAGTACGGAGGGAGTGCCGCACTGTCAGGGTCAGTACTGAGGGAGTGCTGCACTGTCAGAGGGTCAGTACTGAGGGAGCGCTGCACTGTCAGAGGGTCAGTACTGAGGGAGTGCCGCACTGTCAGAGGGTCAGTACTGAGGGAGTGCTGCACAGTCAGGGTCAGTACTGAGGGAGTGCTGCACTGTCAGAGGGTCAGTACTGAGGGAGTGCTGCACTGTCAGAGGGTCAGTACTGAGGGAGTGCCGCACTGACAGAGGGTCAGTACTGAGGGAGTGCCGCACTGTCAGAGGGTCAGTACTGAGGGAATGCCGCGCTGTCAGAGGGTCAGTACTGAGGGAATGCCGCGCTGTCAGAGGGTCAGTACTGAGGGAGTGCTGTACTGTCAGAGGGTCAGTACTGAGGGAATGCTGCACTGTCAGAGGGTCAGTACTGAGGGAGTGCTGCACTGTCAGAGGGTCAGTACTGAGGGAGTGCCGCACTGTCAGAGGGTCAGTACTGAGGGAGTGCCGCACTGTCAGAGGGTCAGTACTGAGGGAGTGCTGCACTGTCAGAGGGTCAGTACTGAGGGAGTGCCGCACTGTCAGAGGGTCAGTACTGAGGGAGTGCCGCACTGTCAGAGGGTCAGTACTGAGGGAGTGCCGCACTGTCAGAGGGTCAGTACTGAGGGAGTGCCGCACTGTCAGAGGGTCAGTACTGAGGGAGTGCCGCACTGTCAGAGAGTCAGTACTGAGGGAGTGCCACACTGTCAGAGGGTCAGTACTGAGGGAGTGCCGCACTGTCAGAGGGTCAGTACTGAGGGAGCGCTGCACTGTCAGAGGGTCAGTACTGAGGGAGTGCTGCACTGTCAGAAGTTCAGTACTGAGGGAGTGCTGCACTGTCAGAGGGTCAGTACTGAGGGAGTGCTGCACTGTCAGTGGGTCAGTACTGAGGGAGTGCTGCACTGTCAGAAGTTCAGTACTGAGGGAGTGCTGCACTGTCAGAGGGTCAGTACTGAGGGAGTGCCACACTGTCAGAGGGTCAGTACTGAGGGTGTGCTGCACTGTCAGAAGTTCAGTACTGAGGGAGTGCTGCACTGTCAGAAGTTCAGTACTGAGGGAGTGCCGCACTGTCAGAGGGTCAGTATTGAGGGAATGCTGCACTGTCAGAGGCAGTGAGGGAGTGTTGTTCTGTCTTTTTCGTTCTCTCTTTCGTTTTGTCTTTCCCACTCACTGTGTCTCCTCCCTTCTCCTGTGACGTGTTGGGCTTGGCCGTTGTCCACACGTCTGAGGGATTCTCTAATGGGGAGATTATCAACTGGTGATCACTCTGTCTCTTCACTTTCCCCAATTTGTTTCCCTGTTGTTTCCAGTGCGGGTTCTTCAACCGCAATTTTTGGGATAAGATCTGCGATGCTGGGGAGGAGGCCAGCAGCCCCTTCACCCCAGCAGATGTCAAGGTCACTGCGCCAGACAGCCAGGACACCATGGCAACCAGCTCCTTGACGAAACCAACGGACTAGCCCTCCACACGGATGTCAGCGATGCCTCTCTGCATTCTCACCTTCACGTACCCTGGCAGAGACACCGGCTGCGGAATAATGGCTCTTTCCTCATCTTAAATAAATTCCAGTCCACTTTTTCAATTTGCTCCCCTTGCTCTGGATTGGTTTGGATTTGTTTATTGTCACCTGTACCGCGGTACAGTGAAAAGTATTTTTCTGCGAGCAACTCAACAGATCATTAAGTACATGGGAAGAAAAGGGAATGAAAGAAAATACATAATAGGGCAAAACAAGGTCTACAATTTCTTAGAATTAAATTTTGAAAGATTAGAACGATTGTAAGTCAAGTCAAAAGTGGATATGTTGGTGAGAGCTCTCAGAGAGTCGCCTCGCTCTGCTGTTCCACCCTCCAGAATTCAGGATCCGAGATCAAGGAGATTTCGTGGAGGTGAACTTTTACATTTGATGAGGACCATCAGTACTTTTGAAGCTGATTCAACTCAACGTCACGGAGAGGCACAAGAGTTTGCGGCATTGGAGAAAAGAACGAAAAGTCTTCAAACCCCAGTCTGAATCCCCTCTACTTCCTGGCTGAGCGGGAAGACATTCCTGGCTGCTCGACCATGGGAGTCCCACTCTCACACTTGCTTATTTGCCTCTGGCCTGTCTGAATATCCCGCAGGTTCAGATATTCCGCTCCTGAACATCGCAGTTGTGGAGATTAAGGATGACGAGCTCAAGGCCAAATAAATTCTACAGAGAAAGGTTTCAGCAAGGTGTTTGCAGGTGGTGTTACGTTGCCCGGGGCAACCCTGCAACCCTCCCTATCTCTGTAACCTCCTCCAACACCTACAGCCCTCACTATCTCTGTAACCTCCTCCCACCCCTACACCCCTCCCTATCTCTGTATCCTCCTCCAGCCCCTACAACCCTCCCTATCTCTGTAACCTCCTCCAGCCCCTACAAGCCTCCATTTCTCTGTAACCACCTCCAACCCTACATCCCTCCCTATCTCTGTAACCTCCTCCAGTCCCCTACGACCCTCCCTATCTCTGTAACCTCCTCCAGCCCTTACAACCCTCCCTATCTCTGTAACCTCCTCCAGCCCCCTATACCCCTCCCTATCTCTGTAACCTCCTCCAGCCCCTACAACCCTCCCTATCTCTGTAACCTCCTCCAGCCCCCTATACCCCTCCCTATCTCTGTAACCTCCTCCAGCCCACTATACCCCTCCCTATCTCTGTAACCTCCTCCAGCCCCCTATACCCCTCCCTATCTCTGTAACCTCCTCCAACCCCTACAAGCCTCCCTTTCTCTGTAACCTCCTCCAGCCCCCTACACCCCTCCCTTTCTCTGTAACCTCCTCCAACCCCTACAGCACTCCTTATCTCTGTAACCTCCTCCAGCCCAACCCACCCTATCTCTGTAACCCTCCAGCCCAGATAACCCTCCCTATCTCTGTAACCTCCAACTCCTACACACCTCCCTATGTCTGTAACCTCCTCCAGCCCCTACACCCCTCCCTATCTCTGTAACCTCCAACTCCTACACCTCCCCTATATCCTTTTCCAGCCCCTACACCCCTCCCTTTCTCTGTAACCTCCTCCAACCCTACTACCCTCCCTATTTCTGTAACCTCCTCCAGCACCTACAACCCTCCCTATCTCTGTAACTTCCTCCAGCCCCGACAACTCTCCCTATCTCTGTATCCTCCTCCAGCCCCTACACCCCTCCCGATCTCTGTAACCTCCTCCAACACTAGAACATAGAACAGTACAGCACAGAACAGGCCCTTCGTCCCTCGATGTTGTGCCGAGCAATGATCACCCTACTCAAACCCATGTATCCACCCCATACCCGTAACCCAACAACACCCCCCTTAACCTTACTTATTAGGACACTACGGGCAATTTAGCATGGCCAATCCACATAACCTGCACATCTTTGGACTGTGGGAGGAAACCGGAGCACCCGGAGGAAACCCACGCACACACGGGGAGGACGTGCAGACTCTGCACAGACAGTGACCCAAGCCGGAATCGAACCTGGGACCCTGGAGCTGTGAAGCATTTATGCTAACCACCATGCTACCGTGCTGCCCTTACGAGGAGTCTGGCAGCTCTTACTACATCCCTCCCTATCACTGTAACATCCTCCAGCTCCCTACACCCCTCCCTTTCTCTGTAACTTCCTCCAACCCTACAGCCCTCCCTATCTCTGTAACATCCTCAGCCCACTACACCCCTCCCTTTCTCTGTAACTTCCTCCAACCCTGCATCCCTCCCTATCTCTGTAACCTCCTCCAGCCCTACAACCCTCCCTATCTCTGTAACCTCTTCCAGCCCCTACAACCCTGCCTATCTCTGTAACCTCTTCCAGCCCCTACAACCCTCCCTATCTCTGTAACCTCCAGCCCCACTACCCTCCCTATCTCTGTAACCTCCTCCAGCCCTACAACCCTCCCTATCTCTGTAACCTCTTCCAGCCCCTACAACCCTCCCTATCTCTGTAATCTCCAGCCCCACTACCCTCCCTATCTCTGTAACCTCCTCCAGCCCCTACAACCCTCCCTACCTCTGTAACCTCCTCCAGCCCCTACACCCCTCCCTATCTCTGTAACCTCCAGTCCCTACACCCCTCCCTATCTCTGTAACCTCCTACAGTCCCTACACCCCTCTGAGATCTCTGGGTTTCTCCAATTTCGGCGTCTCGAGGATTCCCAGATTCCCATCATTCCACCATTGCCGGCTGTGCCTTTGTCTGCCGGGGGTGGTGGTGGGGGGGGGGGGGGGGGGGGGGGGGGGGCAGCTCTGGAATTCACTCCCTGAATCTCTCCAACTGAATATTTCTCTCTCTCTGTCTCTCCACCTCTTTGTTTCTCTCTCTCTCTCTCAGTCTCTCTCACTGTCTTTCTCTCTCTCTCCCTCTGGCTCATTCCCGGCCTCTCTCTCTCTCTCTCTCTATGCTTTGTTCCTTTCCTCTCAGTCTCTACCCTTCCTTTTCCATCTCTGTCTCTCACCTCTTTCTCAACCTCTCCATCTCTTGCTCCCTCGTTCCTCCTGCCCCCCTTTTCTCCTTCTCTCCATTTTGAGACATTCCTGAACTCCAATCTCCCTGAGTTTTGACTCTCCTGCCTCCTGAAGTGTCTGAGTGTTTTATTTGATGATGGCTCCTGTTGGGCACCTTTGAGACAGTGACTGTGATGAAGCTATATCAATGAAATGTGGCAATTGTCCCTCAGTGCCTGAACAATAAAGGTCTTGTGCCAAGGTCTGTCTATCCTCTCTGATCCACTGCACCTTCCCGCGGTGTTCCAGTGTGACCACAGGGAGAATCCTGGCATGTTGATCTCCACCAGGACCACCGCCAAACTCACTGCCCCCTGCTGAATTCTCTTTGGATTTTGTCTCAATGCCAACCAATGAACACTGATTGGGTTCTGACCCAGCCAATCATCAGAATGGGAAAGAATTGGATAGACTCAATGATCAGGCAAACTTCGCAATGTCCAGTTGCTTTTTTTCAGCATGTGGCAATTGGACTCTAAGTGACCCCAACTATGGTCAGGCACAATGCAGCATGGTAGCATTGTGGATAGCACAATGGCTTCACAGCTCCAGGGTCCCAGGTTCGATTCCGGCTTGGGTCACTGTCTGTGGGAAGTCTGCACATCCTCCCCGTGTGTGTGTGGGTTTCCTCCGGGTGCTCCGGTTTCCTCCCACAGTCCAGAGATGTGCAGGTTGGGTGGATTGGCCATGATAAATTGCCCTTAGTGTCCAAAATTGCCCTTAGTGTTGGGTGGGGTTGTTGACCTTGGGTAGGGTGCTATTTCCAAGAGCCGGTGCAGACTCGATGGGCCGAATGGCCTCCTTCTGCACTGTAAATGCTATGATATCTATGAATTTAAAACCGACATTCCCAAATGGCTGCCTCCTGACTCATCAGAGGGCTAAGGATCAAGAATGATGGATAATGGAGCAATGGGATTATTTGATACAGGGCTACAGAGAGGGCTGGGGCAGTGAGATTAGTTTGGGGATCGATACAGGGGTATGGGGAGAGAGCGGGGCAGTGGGATTAGTTTGGGATTGATACAGGGCTATGGGGAGAGAGCAGGGCAATGGGATTAGTTTGGGGATTGATACAGGGCTATGGGGAGAGAGAGTGGGGCAGTGGGATTAGTTTGGGGATTGATACATGGCTATGGGGAGAGAGCGGGGCAGTGGGATTAGTTTGGGGATTGATACAGTGCTCTGGGGAGAGAGAGGGGTACTGGGATTAGTTTGGGGGTGATACAGGGCTCTGGGGAGAGAGCGGGACAGTGGGACTAGTTTGGGATTGATACAGGGCTATGGGGAGAGAGTGGGGCAGTGGGATTAGTTTGGGGATTGCTACAGGGCTATGGGGAGAGAGCGGGGCAGTGGGATTAGTTTGGAATTGATACAGGGCAATGGGGAGAGAGTGGGGCAGTGGGATTAGTTTAGGATTGATACAGGGCTATGGGGAGAGAGCGGGATAGTGGGATTAGTTTAGGATTGATACAGGGCTATGGGGAGACAGTGAGACAGTGGGATTAGTTTGGGATTGATACAGGGCTATGGGGAGAGAGCGGGGCAGTGGGATTAGTTTGGGGATTGATACAGGGCTATGGGGAGAGAGTGGGGCAGTGGGATTAGTTTGGGGATTGATACAGGGCTATGGGGAGAGAGCGGGGCAGTGGGATTAGTTTGGGATTGATACAGGGCTATGGGGAGAGAGCGGGGCAGTGGGATTAGTTTGGGATTGATACAGGGCTATGGGGAGAGAGCGGGGCAGTGGGATTAGTTTGGGATTGATACAGGGCTATGGGGAGAGAGTGGGACAGTGGGATTAGTTTGGGGATTGATACAGGGCTATGGGGAGAGAGCGGGGCAGTGGGATTAGTTTGGGATTGATACAGGGCTATGGGGAGAGAGTGGGGCAGTGGGATTAGTTTGGGGATAGATACAGGTGTATGGGGAGAGAGCTGGGCTTTGTTGGACTGTAATGGGCTGGCATACAGGTGATGGACTGAACGGCCAAATTCTGTGCAGTGGAGACACATTTTGTGCAATGTTTTAATGATGTTTAACAGACCTCCTTTTCAATGCCCTTTCCAAGTCCCTGTCTTCTGATTTGGAAACATTATTCCACGTCTACGAATGTGCCTCAGCAGCCTGTTGAGCTGCCTTGTGAAGTGATCCCTCGCCTTTGTGACTCCGTTCCGTTCCCCACTCGACTAACTGCAGGCTCTCATTCTCCATGTGACCCCGGATTGATAATGTGCCATTGACCTCATCCCGTTTACAGTTGAAGAGCAATGTTGGACTGTTCAACTCGATGAGCTGGACACCCAGATCGATATTGAACAAGGGGGTAATTTGGAAATCGATCAGTCAGAGGATAGAGAGGGGGGATAGAGAATGGGGGAACAGGGATAAAATAGAACAGGTCCAACGTTCTCAGAAGCAGCCACCTCCCTCAGTGACTGACGGTCAATGAAGGCTGGAGTGGGGGGGGGGCGGTGCAATCAGTAAGTTCACAGAGGGAACTGGGAATATTTATGGAGCAGATGGAGGTGATGGACTGCTGGAGGTTCCTGTACCCGGGTGAGAAGGAATTCTCATGTTTTTGGCAAGTACGCAGTTCTACACCCACATCGCCTTCTGTGGCGTGGGGAAATCGGTGCTTCCATTGAGTATAAGAGCGGAATCACAGTCTCCGACCACACTCCATACTACGTGGTGACGGGTCAGGCCCAATGCCCCACGTGGAGGTTGAACACGGATCTCTTGCCCGACAATGTCCTCTGCGACAAAACAACACGGGCCATAGACGAGTATATAACGAACAAGCGGAACGGGGAGGTCTCACCCTCCACGTTCTGGGAGGCACTGAAGGCTGTGATTAGGGGAGAGATTACAGCCTACAAGCGCAGAGACAGGGAAGAGAGGGCGGCCTGGCAGCAACTGATTGACTCCATCCTGGAGGTCCGACAGGAAATACTCCCAGGCCCCGACCGTCGAGCTTCTGGCGGAGAGGAAAAAGCTACAAATGGACCTCAACTTGCTATCCACT
Organism: Scyliorhinus canicula; assembly: GCF_902713615.1. Taxonomy (NCBI): domain Eukaryota; kingdom Metazoa; phylum Chordata; class Chondrichthyes; order Carcharhiniformes; family Scyliorhinidae; genus Scyliorhinus; species Scyliorhinus canicula. Next base: position 91,080,539 of record NC_052165.1, on the reverse strand, counting down.
AGGAAAGCAGCCCGCCAACTCCGCCAGACACGGGGGACATTCCAAGAACACGGAGACAAAGCCGGCCGCCTGTTGGCACACCAGCTGAGAAAGCAGGCAGCCACGAGGGAGGTAGCGTAGGTGACGGGCAGCATAGTTGGACTAGTAGCCAAGCCGAATACGGTCAAAGAAGCATTCGAGGCGTTCCACTGAGGGCTTTACATCTCTGAACCGCCTGACCGGGGACATGGGGATGAAACAGTTCCTCAATGGATTGGACATGACAACCCGTGGGGTATGTCAGGGGGAGGGGACTGGAAGTATCGGCATTAACCCCTGGTGGGCAGGGAAGGAGCTGGGACCAAGCAGGTAGATGGCTTTTCCTCCAGTTCCCGGCGGACGTCGACAAAAAATTTGCGATGGCACCGGCCCCGCATCTGCGGGAGATGTTTGCAAACTCGCTGGCAAGGGGCACCTTGCCTCTAACATTAACACAAGCCACGATCTCGCTGATACAAGCCACATAGATCACTGAAAGCTGCCACCCAGGTTGAGAGGGTTGTTAAGAAGGCGTACGATATGTTAGCTTTTATTGATAGGTGGATTGAGTTTTGGAGCCATGAGGTCATGTTGCAGCTGTACAAAACACTGGTGCGGCCGCATTTGGAGTATTGCGTGCAGTTCTGGTCGACACATTATAGGAAGGATGTGGAAGCATTGGAAAGGGTGCAGAGGAGATTTACCAGGATGTTGCCTGGTATGGAGGGAAGGTCTTATGAGGAAAGGCTGAGGGACTTAAGGCTGTTTTCGTTAGAGAGAAGAAGGTTACGAGGTGACTTAATTGAGGCATACAAGATGATCAGAGGATTGGATAGGGTGGGCAGTGAGAGCCTTTCTCCTCGGATGGTGATGTCTCACACGAGGGGACAGCTTTAAATTGAGGGGTGAGAGATATAGGACAGATGTCAGAGGTAGGTTCTTTACCCAGAGAGTAGTACGGGTGTGGAATTCCCTGCCTGCAACAGTTGTGGACTCGCCAACATTAGGGGCATTTAAATGGTCATTGGATAAACGTATGGATGATAATGGAATAGTGTAGATGGGTTCAGATTGGTTTCACAGGTTGGCACAACATTGAGGGCAGAAGGGCCTGTACTGCGCTGTAATGTTCTATGTTCTATGATACTCAAGAAACACAAAGACCCGACTGAATATGGATCCTACAGACCCATCTCGCTGCTCAATGGAGACGCAAAAATACTCACCAAAGCCCTGGCCAGGTGATTGGACAACTGTATACCAGAGGACCAGCCGGGTTTTGTCCAGGGTAGACAGTCACCAGCTAACATCAGACTCCTGCTGAACGTGGTCATGACCCCATCCGGGGAGCGAGCACCCGATGTGATCGTCTCCCTGGACGCAGAAAAGGCCTTCGACAGAGTCGAGTGGAAGCACCTCATCGAGGTACTGGAGCGGTTCGGGTTTGGAACAGGGTTCACCTCCTGGGTGAGACTCCTGTACAACGCTCCCACAGCGAGCGTACAGACCAACACCATCAGCTCTAAGTACTTGTTGCTGCAGAGGCACACATTCAGCCTAAGTCATTTCAGCAAAACCGACTCTCCTGAGTCCCATTGTTCTATCAAATACATTTGCAAGGTAAAGTACAGCCCAAGGCCATGACAACAGCATCGCTAGAGTACAGAACCTAAAAGAACTATTGCCCCAACAGTCAAGTCAGCAACAAACCAGTTCAGGCAGCTTGCGATAACAGCGCTGAATCGCATTCCGTAGCTCATACAAGAATATATTTTAGGTTAATGTTGCCTATAAATGAGTGACAACTAACCCTCAAAGCTGGGGCTGTTTAGCACAGGGCTAAATCACTGGCTTTGAAAGCAGACCAAGCTGGCCAGCAGCACAGTTCGATTCCCGTAACAGCCTCCCCGAACAGGTGCCGGAATGTGGCGACTAGGGGCTTTGCACAGAAGCTTCATTTGAAGCCTACTCGTGACAATGAGCGATTTTCATTCATTTCATTTCATTTTCAATCAATTCAAACTCATTTGATGTTAATCCAAACCAATTAGGATTATATTTGGGGTGTCATTAGATGTCTGAAGACAGATATGATACAGTATAACTGTGTGGTTTCGTTCGGCCATTTTTAGCTGGATTTCTCTCTCTCCGGAATCAGTCTATACTTTGACTTTACTATTTGCTGTCTTTCATATTTCACTTTCTGACTTGACTTTTAAAGTTATTGCGATCTGTTTTTCTAAGCAAGGAAATCATTTCTGTAATTCTTTGAAAGTTTCAATTGTCGACAAATTGCCTCTCTGTGAGTCCTAGCTGAATGGACCTATTAGAGAATTAGCCTTTGAAATGACTCTCCATTGTAATCAATAGAAGACAAATAATACGATTCTTATTTGCACATGAGAAGTTTTAACTTAAATTTCTACATTGATTTGGTGACTTGTAAAGTGCAGCTGGATCCGCATGGTAGATCTAACAGAAGGGGAGGCAGCGAGCCCAGATAGATCACAGAGTCTTTCTCTACGCGGATGACCTGCTTCTCTATGTCTCGGACACGCAAGGCAGCATGGAAGGGATCATGAAACTCCCAAAACAGTTTGGGGCATTCTCGGGCTACAAACCCAATCTGAGTAAGAGTGAGATCTTCCCGGTAAACCCGCAAGGGGCAGGGGGCAAAGCTGGAGGGGTTGCCGATCAAGGAAGCCCAAAATAAATACCGCTACCTGGGGATCCAAATCGCTCACAACTGGACGGGGATCCACAAATGGAACCTGACCAGCCTGGCAGAAGAAGTTAGGACCTGCAGAGGTGGGACGCACTCCCGCTCTCCCAGATAGGGAGGGTGCAGATGATCAAGGTGAAGGTACTGCCCAGGGTCCTCTTCCTGCTCAGATCCATCCCGATCTACAACCTCAAGACCTTCTTCAACACAGTTGACAAATGGTATATTGCGTTTTTCTGGGTGTTGGGGGGGGGGGGGGGGGGGGAGGTGGGAAGAAGCCAAGTCAATATACACAGGAACAGAACATCCACTCACACCATATTTAAGCATCACAGACCTCAGGGTGGGCGATCCAAAAGCATCTCGCAGAGGACTGATTTCTGACACTGCCTATTCTCCAATTCTCCTCATATTTTAATGGATTTTGCAATCAGAGCAAAGGGATATTTCAGCACATTCTTGAACTGCTCTCTGAACTTAGTCTGGGTCACGGCGTAAATAAGAGTGTTGGTGCAGCAGCTCAGGAGCTGCAACATGAAGCCCAGCTCCTGCACATAATCAGGTAGAGATATAGTTAGGGTGAAATCCAAGGCAAACAACAGTCGGGTGTATATGGAAATCAACATTAACATGGACCATAACAGGATGAAATTAGCTGAGATAATAAACAGTAAAATTATGGATTTCCTTCGACTCTCCATCTCTAGGTCTCTGGGACTCTCCCCACTACTCTGAGCCCTGAGTCTCTGGCGGGCCCTGCTGCTCACTACAATGTGTCTGACGGTGAAAACATTGAGCAGTAGTATCAGGATAAAAGGGATACACGGTGTCAGAATGTGATGGAGGAACTCAATTCCAATCCACACTTCTGAATAGCGAACATCGCCCCTAATAAAGCAAAACCACGGCATGTTCTGAAGTAGATACTGATCTCCGAGCATAAAGTACCAGAAAATGTTCTTCAAAATACTCAGCGCGGCCACTGTGCCCAGAACCACAGATGCCGTTTTCGCGGTGCAGTGTTTATTTTTCAGCTTCAGGCAACAAATGGCCACAAATCGATCAAAGGTGAAAGCGACGGTGAACCAGACAGAACAGTCAGTGATGGCGTAAAGCAGGACGGCGTGCACATTGCACACACGGACTGAACTGAGGAAATAGAACTCATTACTGAAAACAATTGGAATATGTCTCAATATCAGATCGCAGATAATGATGAGAAGATCCCCGGTTGCCATGGCCACAAGGTAGTGAGTGATGCATTTGGAGAGCCCGCACTTTCCCTGAGACAGAATGCCAATCGTCACGAGGTTCACTGTGAGGGAGATTAAAAAAATAAGCAGAGGTGAGACAGTTGGTGTCAGGGTGTGGGAGGCTGGTTTGAAATCAGAGTGGATTACTGCTCCTGATTCACACCCAATTACCTTAGGCCAATCTGAGAGGACTCACCGGGAACACCAATTACTGCAAGGACAGAGGGTAGTAATAGACTTCAACAATCTTAAGTATGTAATATAACCGTATGGAAAATGATATTGGGATAAATCCAGAATAACTATTTAGCATATAGTACGCCCAGGAGATATCCCTGACCACTGCTGTAATGTTCCAATCCATTGTTCTCAGATTCTGATCCATTGTTCTAACATTTCAATCTGTTGCTCTCAGACCCTGCTCTCTCCTCTCCCTCTTCCCCGCAGTCAACAATCCCTCTCGGTGTTGGAGCTGCCGGTGACGCTGTCGGCTACGAAATAACAGATTGAAAGGAGCACCTTATTAATAGGAGAGCAAAACCCTCCCGTGACAAGATCTGGGGATCCGTGGGGAATAGGGTTACTCACGGTTGCTAAACAAACAAGTCAGTTTAACCCCTTTTGAACCGATTCTTTCTGCAGCCCAATCTAGTGCAATGTTTACCAGGGAATGGATAGGGGTGTGTGAGGGGCAGGAATGGTGAGAATTGAAGAGGGCACTAGCCACAATATTTCAATCCTCCTTGGACGTGGGGAGCGGTGTGAGAGGGCTGCATGGTGACAGATGTGACACTGTGTTTAATGAAAGAGAGATGGATAATCGTTGCAAGGCACGGTTCCATAGCGCCAGGGTCCCAGGTTCCATTCCCGGCTTGGGTCACTGTGTGCGTGGGTTTCCTCCGGGTGCTCCGGTTTCCTCCCACAGTCCAAGGACATGCAGCTTAGGTGGATTGGCCATGATCAATTGCCCTTATTGTCCAAAAAGATGAGGAGGGGTTATTGGGTTACGGGGATAGGGTGGAAGTGAGGGTTTAATTGGGTCGGTACAGACACGATGGGCCAAATGGCCTCCTTCTGCACTGTATGTTATATGTTCAGAGAGCGACCAACTCTCCCTGACTGTTGGGGAGAATTGGACAGGCACATTTCATGAAGAGGTGTGAATAATGGATCGGGATTTGTTGAACTCAGAACGCTCGATCCACCTTCCAACCACCTCACCCAACTCCTCCACTGTCCCGACAAGACCAGACTGCTTAACCCACATCCAGTACTGAACGGTCAGATATCTCCACTTCAATCTAGGGAAGAAGGAATTCACTGATTTAATCCTTCCCACCCCTCCCCCTCACTCCCAACTGGAAAAGTGACTCCTTCCCACTGCCAGGTAACTCTCCAACTTAGAACCTGATACTTACCAACCAGAGTTGGCCTTGAGATGGGCTTCTGACAACATGTCCGACCGATCCCATCCCCTCCGGAACGTCGCTGGATGCAGTCCACCTGGCCCGGCTGTTCGGAAACTCAAACCCTCATCCATGGATTTAGTCACCTCCGGATCGACTAGCGCAATGACTCCCAACATTCCGACCCCCCGCAAACTTCACACCCCTCCCCCACCTCCCCCATCCACACCACCCCCACCGTCCCCATTCCCACCGCCCCCATCCCCACCACCCCCATCCCCACCTCCCCCATCCCCACCGCCCCCACCCCCACCACCCCCACCCCCACCACCCCCACCACCCCCACCCCCACCACCCCCACCTCCCCCATCCCCACCACCCCCATCCCCACCACCCCCATCCCCACCACCCCCACCACCCCCATCCCCACCACCCCCATCCCCACCATCTGAGAATTCTATGATTCAATGATTCTGAAAACCTCCCTATCTCTATACCTCCTCGAGTCTTCAACAACAGTATTAAATCTCAATATAACTCAATACTGATTGGGAAGATCATAGCGTGTTTGAAATGGGGCTACGGGCAGACCGTGGATTAGTGGGATCAGGGTCCCTAAAATATCGATGTATGGGAAGGGAACGCATCAGTGAGATTAGTTTGGGAATGGATATTGCGCTATAGGGAGAGAACGGAGCAGTGGGATAAGTTTGAGGATTGATACAGGGCTATGGGGAGAGAGCAGGCAGAGGGATTAGTTTGGGGATTGATACAGGGCTATGGGGAGAGAGCGGGACAGTGGGATTAGTTTGGGGATTGATACAGGGCTATAGGGAGAGAAGGGAGCAGTGGGATAAGTTTGAGGATTGATACAGGGCTATGGGGAGAGAGCAGGCAGAGGGATTAGTTTGGGGATTGATACAGGGCTATGGGGAGAGAGCGGGACAGTGGGATTAGTTTGGGGATTGATACAGGGCTATGGAGAGAGAGCGCGACAGTGGGAATAGTTTGTGGATTGATACAGGGCTATGGAGAGAGCGGGACAGTGGGAATAGTTTGGGGATTGATACAGGGCTATGGGCAGAGAGCGGGACAGTGGGATTAGTTTGGGGATTGACACAGGGCTATGGGGAGAAAGTGGGGCAGTAGGATTAGTTTGGGGATTGATACAGGGCTATGGGGAGAGAGCGGGGCAGTGGGATTATTTTGGGGATTGATACAGGGCTATGGAGAGAGAGCGGGGCAGTGGGATTAGTTTGGGATTGATACAGGGCTATGGGGAGGGAGCGGGGCAGTGGGATTAGTTTGGGATTGATACAGGGCTATGGGGAGAGAGTGGGGCAGTGGTATTAGTTTGGGGATTGATAGAGGGCTATGGAGAGGGAGCGCAGCAGTGGGATTAGTTTGTGATTGATACAGGTCTATGGGGAGAGAGCGGGACAGTGGGATTGGTTTGGGGATTGATACAGGGCTATGGGGAGGAAGCGGGGCAGAGGGTTTAGTTTGAGGATTGATACAGGGCTATGGGGAGAGAGAGGTGCAGTGGGATAAGTATGGGATTGATACAGGGCTATGGGGAGAGAGCGGGGTGGTGGGATTAGTTTGGGGATTGATACAGGGCTATGGGAGAAAGTGGGGCAGTGGGATTAGTTTGAGGACTGATACAGGGCTATGGGGAGAGAGTGGGGCATTGGGATTAGTTTGGGATTGATACAGGGCTATGGGGAGAGAGCAGGCAGTGGGATTAGTTTGGGATTGATATAGGGCTATGGGGAGAGAGTGGGGCAGTGGGATTAGTTAGTGGATTGATACAGGGCTATGGGGAGAGAGTGGGGCAATGGGATTAGTTAGTGGATTGATACAGGGCTATGGGGAGAGAGCGGGAGGTGAGATTAGTTTGGGGATTGATACAGGGCTATGGGGAGAGAGTGGGGAAGTGGTATTAGTTTGGGGATTGATACAGTGCTATGGGGAGAGAGAGGGACAGTGAAATTAGTTTTGGGATTGATACAGGGCTCTGGAGAGAGAGCGGTGCAGTGGGATTTGTTTGGGGATTGATTCAGGGCTATGGGGAGAGAGAGGGGCAGTGGGATTAGTTTGGGATTGATACAGGCCTATGGGGAGGAAGCGGGGCAGAGGGATTAGTTTGGGGATTGATACAGGACTATGGGGAGAGAGTGGGGCAATGGGATTAGTTAGTGGATTGATACAGGGCTATGGGGACAGAGTGGGGCAGTGGTATTAGTTTGGGGATTGATACAGTGCAATGGGGAGAGAGCGGGACATTGGGATTAGTTTGGGATTGATACAGGGCTATGGGGAGAGAGTGGGGCAGTGGGATTAGTTTGGGATTGATACAGGGCTATGGGGAGGAAGCGGAGCAGAGGGATTAGTTTGAGGATTGATCCAGGGCTATGGGAGAGAGCGGGGCAGTAGGATTATTTTGGGATTGATACGGGGCTATGGTGAGAGAGCGGGACAGTTGGGATTAGTTTGGGGATTGATACAGGGCTATCGGGAGAGAGCGGGGTCGTGGGATTAGTTTGGGTTTGATACAGGGCTATGGGGAGAGAGCGGGGCAGTGGGCTTAGTTTGGGATTGATACAGGGCTATGGGGAGAGAGTGGGACAGTGGGATTGTTTGGGGATTGATACAGTGCTATGGGGAGAGAGTGGGACAGTGGGAGTAGTTTTGGGATTGATATAGAGCTATGGGGATAGTGGGGCATGTAGATTATTTGGGGATTGACGCAGGGCTATGGGGAAAGAGCACGGCAATGGGATTAGTTTGGGATTGATACAGGGCTATGGGCAGAGAGTGGGAGAGCGGGATTAGTTTGGGAATTGATACAGGGCTATGGGGAGAGAGCGGGGCAATTGGATTAGTTTGGGGATTGATACAGGGCTATGGGGAGAGAGTGGGGCAGTGGGATTAGTTTGGGGATTGATACAAGGCTATGGAGAGGGAGCGCAGCAGTGGGATTAGTTTGTGATTGATACAGGTCTATGGGGAGAGAGCGGGACAGTGGGATTGGTTTGGGGATTGATATGGGCTATGGGGAGGAAGCAGGGCAGAGGGATTAGTTTGAGGATTGATACAGGGCTATGGGGAGAGAGAGGTGCAGTGGGATTAGTATGGGATTGATACAGGGCTATGGGGAGAGAGCGGGGTGGTGGGATTAGTTTGGGGACTGATACAGGGCTATGGGGAGAAAGTGGGGCAGTGGGATTAGTTTGGGGACTGATACAGGGCTATGGGGAGAGAGTGGGGCAGTGGGATTAGTTTGGGATTGATAGAGGGCTATGGGGAGAGAGCAGGCAGTGGGATTAGTTTGGGATTGATATAGGGCTATGGGGAGAGAGTGTGGCAGTGGGATTAGTTTGGGGATTCATACAGGGCTATGGGGACAGAGCGGGACAGTGGGATTAGTTTTGGGATTGATACAGGGCTATGGAGAGAGAGCGGTGCAGTGGGATTAGTTTGGGGTTTGATACCGGACTATGGGGAGAGAGTGGGGCAGTGGGATTAGTTTGGGGACTGATACAGGGCTATGGGGAGAGAGCGGGAGGTGAGATTAGTTAGTGGATTGATACAGGGCTATGGGGAGAGAGTGGGGCAGTGGTATTAGTTTGGGGATTGATACAGTGCTATGGGGAGAGGGCGGGACATTGGGATTAGTTTGGGATTGATACAGGGCTATGGGGAGAGAGTGGGGCAGTGAGATTAGTTTGGGATTGATACAGGGCTATGGGGAGGAAGTGGGGCAGAGGGATTAGTTTGGGGATTGATACAGGGCTATGGGGAGGGAGTGGGACAGTGGGATTAGTTTAGGGATTGATACAGGGCTATGGGGAGAGCGGGGCAGTGGGATTAGTTTGAGGGATTGATACAGGGCTTTGGGGAGAGAGCGGGGGTAGTGGGATTAGTTTGGGATTGATACGGGGCTATGGTGAGAGAGCGGGACAGTTGGATTAGTTTGGGATTTCTTACAGGGCTACGGTGAGAGAGAGTAGGGCAGTGGGATTAGTTTGGGATTGATACAGGGCTATGGGGAGAGAGTGGGGCAGTGGGATTTGTTTGGGGATAGATACAGGGCTATGGGGAGAGTGCGGGAAGTGGGATAGTTTGGGATTGATACAGGGCTATGAAGATGACGAGCGGGGCAGTGGGATTAGATGGGGATGATACAGGGCTGTGGGGACGAGAGTGGACGCAGAGTGTGATTAGTTGGAATTGCTATGGGGCTATGGGGAGCGGATGTGGGCAGTGGCATAGTTTGGGATTGATACAGAACTATGGCGGAGAGAGCGGGGCAGTGGGATTAATTTGGGGATTGATACAGGGCTATGGAGAGAGAGCGGGGCAGTGGGATTAGTTTGGGATTGATCCAGGGCTATGGGGAGAGAGCGGGGCAATTGGATTAGTTTGGGGATTGATACAGGGCTATGGGGAGAGAGTGGGGCAGTGGGATTAGTTTGGGGATTGATACAGGGCTATGGAGAGGGAGCGCAGCAGTGGGATTAGTTTGTGATTGATACAGGTCTATGAGGAGAGAGCGGGACAGTGGGATTGGTTTGGGGGTTGATACAGGGCTATGGGGAGAGCGAGGTGCAGTGGGATTAGTATGGGATTGATACAGGGCTATGGGGAGAGAGCGGGGTGGTGGGATTAGTTTGGGGACTGATACAGGGCAATGGGGAGAAAGTGGGGCAGTGGGATTAGTTTGGGGACTGATACAGGGCTATGGGGAGAGAGTGGGGCAGTGGGATTTGTTTGGGATTGATACAGGGCTATGGGGAGAGAGCAGGCAGTGGGATTAGTTTGGGATTGATATAGGGCTATGGGGAGAGAGTGGGGCAGTGGGATTAGTTTGGGGATTCATACAGGGCTCTGGGGACAGAGCGGGACCGTGGGATTAGTTTTGGGATTGATACAGGGCTATGGAGAGAGAGCGGTGCAGTGGGATTAGTTTGGGGATTGATACAGGGCTATGGGGAGAGAGAGAGGGGCAGTGGGATTAGTTTGGGATTGATACAGGCCTATGGGGAGTAAGCGGGGCAGTGGGATTAGTTTGGGGATTGATACAGGACTATGGGGAGAGAGTGGGGCAGTGGGATTAGATTGGGATTGATACAGGGCTATGGGAAGAGAGCGGGGAAGTGGGATTAGTTTGGGGATTGATACAAGGCTATGGGGAGAGAGTGGGGCAATGGGATTAGTTAGTGGATTGATACAGGGCTATGGGGAGAGAGCGGGAGGTGAGATTAGTTTGGGGATTGATACAGGGCTATGGGGAGAGTGTGGGGCAGTGGTATTAGTTTGGGGATTGATACAGTGCTATGGGGAGAGAGCGGGACATTGGGATTAGTTTGGGATTGATACAGGGCTATGGGGAGAGAGTGGGGCAGTGGGATTTGTTAGGGATTGATACAGGGCTATGGGGAGGAAGCGGGGCAGAGGGATTAGTTTGAGGATTGATACAGGGCTATGGGGAGAGTGTGGGGCAGTGGGATTAG